>NW_022639534.1:670703-671491 GCF_010583005.1 Odontomachus brunneus
ACACGCTTCCGAAATGTTGAAGAAGTGCGAGAATGGGTGGACGAATGGATTGCTTCGAAACAAACATCGTTTTATCGAGATGGTATCGCCCAGTTGCCAGAAAGATGGCAAAAAGTTGTAGAAAGTGATGGAAAATACTTTCATTGAAATAATTTAAATAAATTTTTTACAATAAATGCTTTTTCTCAGTATTTTTTGGGCGGAAACTAAGTTAAGGTCCTAATATATTCCCAAAGTGTGCTTTACTATATACATAGAGTAATAAAATGGTGACTATAAATCTGTGTTCATTCTGCTATATCTTTATGTTTAAATGAACTATAAATATATGTTTGAGGCCAAAATAAACTATAAAATTTAGTGAGATTATAGTTATTCCAATTATTTTTTTCTCTGAGTGCGGATATGTCGCACCTCCCGGAAAATCACACAAGGAGAGCGACCTTGCAGGTCGGAGGAAGTCCGTTATCCGGTGCCGAAGGATAAATCACCGCACACTGGTGGATTGAATAGAAAATGACCGGTGAAGAACGCTATTCCGATTAACTTATCAGTACGCTATCGATATTTGACCTGTAGCCTTATTCTGTAACTCGTTATTGGAGTTAACGACAGTTTCGTTATCGTTGTGCAGCTTTTGTACACCATAGAAAAGTTGCGCAACGACAACGAAACTATCATTAACTCTAATAACGAGATACAGAATCCCAGCACTAGTTAAGGAGATGCTGGAGTCGGTGACGAACTCGAACAATGTCGATAATGCAGAGACGATCGTCACTAACATA
>NW_022639534.1:671501-671675 GCF_010583005.1 Odontomachus brunneus
ACAAATATTGAATGGCAAGAAAAATTAACTATTTTATATAGTCAATACAATTGGAATATTTGGCAAATATAGGTATATGTAACTATTAGGACCTTAACTTAGTTTCCGCCCGCAAATGTTAGATGGCAATGCAAACAGTTCTAGTAGTCATTACTAACGAAACAGGTAGTTTGT
>NW_022639534.1:671685-685966 GCF_010583005.1 Odontomachus brunneus
AGAGACGATCGTCACTAACATAATCACGCTATCCTCTTCGTATTTCTTGTATATAAAGAACTTACATGAATGTGTGTTGCTTTGTTTTACTATATTCAACGGAAAACCTAATCATATATGTGTAGAAATCTTTCTGCAAACTTTTTCGATATTTTTAAGCTTCGAAAACAGATGTAAAGGTACAGCAATGTTCTTCAAAATTTTTCTGTTTGGAGCATCCACACTTTCAGTATATACAAGCTGCGGAACTTTTGAATTAAGCAAATATTACGCTAACTGACAGCTTAAGATTTTACATAAAAATTTTTTTGTTCGTTTTTGTCACATATCGAGCAATGCTCCTATTTATTTTTGCTTCCATTGCGTAAAAGCATTTGTAATTCTGTGTAACCAATACGACGTAAACTTTGCAGAAAAATGTCAGTGTTCTGTCGGTAAAGTTTTCAGCATTCTTTTAAAGAATTATGGATATCCAAACTCACCGACCGTTTTCGCAAGCGTCGACCTACTCATTCGGGCGATGATGACTAACTGAACATTCAATCCGCGGCCTTTGTTACCAAGCAACGGATTAAGTCGTGTTGTTGTTTCTTTTGATTCGCGCGAACTGCCTTCCCGTATCACGAGTTGTCAGTTTCCAACGAACAAATCAAAACAAAGGAGAAGGAAACGAAAAAGTTTTATTCTCTTTTTTTTCAATCTTACACTATGTATCGAAATAAATGGCCACCACTTCGAATAATTACTGTAAATATTTTACTGTAAAAACCGCTCTAGTAATAAAACGGTTTGTTTGCGGTTTATTAAGATAATTGACTTGTTTTAGTGTTTTTTATAACCAGCTGAAGTTTATCGGTCTAATTTTAGGATGACTATTATTCCAATGTAAAAAAACTTCGCAAAAAGTGATATTATTCAAGTGAAATAAAACATTTACCGTCATATATTAGGAAACGTGAAATAGAAAGAAGAATATTGTTCGCTGCACCTTTTTAGTGTAATAATCGATTATAGATAAGGAAACAAATGTTTTATGCATGGAGTAGCATTGTACTGAATGAAATATGGCAAGGCGATATCATGAAGTTAGTTTCAAATTAACATGTATTATTTAAGTAGCGAAATAAATACATAAAAACGTAATTTTGCTCGGTAAATAGTGAATTTATGAGCGGCTTCCTCGATGTTCTACGGAAAATACGTCCCTTGGGTGCCTTGAAAATACATACCTGATGAACAAATTTCTTAAGCCGAGTAGAAAATCGAGCAAACGCGGGGAACAGTTTCTCGCCGCAACACTCGATTCGATAGACGCGCGATTTCTGCGCCGCTTGTTTTCTCACGTGCTACTTTTAATTTCCGCTTATTATCGTGCCGAGACGATAAGCAGCGGTAAGAAAAACTATCGTCTCGATATTCGGTGGAGGAGGAGCGAGGGAGGCAAACGCGCTCGCGCGGACGATCGAGGGAGCAAGTATTAAGTGAGGTGGATGGGCGAAAATAACAAAATAACAAAATATACATCCTGCTTCATGAGATTAAATAAAGGAATGGAAAATTCGTTAAAGTTTCCGCTCGCTGCAAACACAATTCAGCGTTGAAATCTATTTTACTTCCACCCGACTGCAATTAAAGTCGTTTTAAAGTGTTAGCTCTCAACTTGCGAATCGAGTATAATTTACGTGAGTTTTATCTCTAGTGAGACACGCCCTCGCAAAAAATACTATTTCGCAATTAACGAGCTCCTTGCCTTTTTCCGACCGTTCTCTCTCTCTCTCCCTCTCCCTTTCTTCTTCTCTTTCTCTCTCTCTCCCCCTCTCTCTTTCTTTTTTCTTCGTTTTCGCTCTTCTCCACAAAATTATTACGCAATTTAGACGATCGTCAAACGGCTTTCAGCGGTTTATGCAGAACGGTTTAACTGTTTTTGCGGATTATTCGAATTGGCATTTACATAGCACTTTGCATCTACATCGTTTCGCACTCTTTCGGGGGATCTATACTCTCACGATATATATCGGTCGCGTTAACTGATTATAAATGATACACGCGACACAGGATTTATCTCTCCGCGCGCGTTTGTTACGTTACTCTCATCTCACCACGGCTCGAAAAACTTGCTCTACATAAAAATTCGGATCGTGTGATCCCGTGTGTTGATCTGTCCGTCGACAGAGACGCTTTTTTTCATCCATATATCCACAACAACGCTCTCTTCGTCGTTTGTCCGTTCGCTCGCCGAGTGGACCGAGTGTTTACGCGAAATCGAGCGGCATTGCTAATCGATACGACAGTTTGACATTTTCTCTTCCAGAACGGAATCCGGAACTAGTCGCCACGAGCTGGTGCGACACGCGTTATACAAAGTAAAGTCCACGTATATTCCAGCCAGTTAAGCATATCACGTACGTGTAACATTCGTGGTATGAACGAAAAGGTAAACTCTTATACTAATTAGAAATTAATTTGGGAATTCTGGACACACTACGACGGGACCAAAACCTGTGTTAACCTCCTCATGGACAAATTTATCACATCCATATGACATTCGTTAACGTCATAGGACGAGATTTCTCCTTTCCTTGTGGAGTATTGAATATGTATTCACAGTACTGTTTGTTGCACTTTTATCGGAAATATTTATCCCTTTTAACCATAGTGGGCCCTTCTTTTCATTTTTCGTTATTTTAATTAACTTAAGCGCTCGTAACAGCGATTGTATGAATGATTTCGTACATGCTAACATTTATGAAATTGTACACAGAGTCGTGCATGATTTCGTTGTAAAAGCTTCATTTTCTCGTAGCTGCTTTCATGCATGCACCACTCAGCGATCAATTTTCACATATCGGAGCCGATGATATGCTGCAGAATCATCAGTGAATGTAAATATTACATATATCGTGTCACCTCCAACGTATTAGTTCACAAATTGACATTAAAATAATAATAACAGAGAGCAAATAGCAAGTTACCGTGTTAATTGAAGCGTATAAAAAAGAAAACGTAGACACTAGAGATGTGCGAATCAAAGATTTTCTTATGTCGAATCGAATCAAATGTCAGATTTTAATTTTGAATTTAAATCGAATCGATGAAAGAATTTTTAGTTAACATAATCATTGAATTTAACATGAAAATAATGACTTTAGTATGAGAGACATAATATTGCACTGAGGGAAATGTCTGATAATACTAACCAGAATTCTATTTAGGTTTACCAAACAGTATGGTGAATAATCGTATAACAAAATATTTAGTTAATGATACCAAACTATCTGGTGAACGCATTGTCTAAGTAGCATTACAGTAACCTTTAAATATGTTTACCAAACTGTTTCGTACAGCATACAATTCATTTGGTGAATGTTATGAATACAGTTGTGGAGTAGTGTTAGACTTCTTACCTAACCTAACTATATTAACTAATAACATAATAACTAAATCTAACCATATTATACACTGAGAGAAGAATTTAGTAAATATTATCAAAATTTGGTTACTATTACTAAATGATAGACGTAAATATAGCGGGCCAAAGCTATGGCAATACTTATTAATTAATTTAGTTCTGTAAAATAAATTATTTATTTGACAGAAGTAAAATTTAGTTGCTTCCAGAATATATTTGGTAAATAAAACTTATTGAATAGTTGAGCAAAATAAGCGATTTTGTAATAGTTACAAAATTTTTGATAGGTTCAACCAACTATCTGTAATAATAGATATTGAAACGATGTAATAGCTGCAAATGAATGGATTTTTCGTTGTGCTGCAACAAAACATACTTATACTGGTAACAAAATAGAACTCGTACCTACTGAATTTTTTATTATATGGAATATAACGATTTCATAACAATTATCAAATATCTCATAACTGTAATTCATAACTGTAATATATTTCATATTAAATACTTAACATTAAGTAACTATTACTAAATTATTTAATTGATGTTACTGTGAATGCAATTACATCATACTCCTGATCTATTAAATATTTGGTAATTATTATCATATTTAGTATTAATTACTAAGGATTCAATGAATTTCTGTAACTAAATGCAGTTTGTTATAGTTACCAGTCTTTTCTCTCAGTGTATAATTTTCATATACTTTCTGTATATAATCTTTTCATATATAATGTATATAATCTTTTCATATACTTACTGTATATAATCTTCACATATTTACTTCTAAATTCGTCGATATATTTTAAGAAATTTCTTACTTCCAAATATTTGACAGTTTCAGCGTTTACTCTTTTATAGCACCGACATCTTTACAAATTAGTATAGATGAAAAAGGAAATGTCGCAGCGAGTTAACTATCGCGTCAATAGTATCATACGTCTAGAGAGAATTACCAAACTGTCTAGATGGCTACAACTAAATGTCTCGGTATTGACTACCAGATGCGTCGAGACATCGTAATCAGAATATTAGATATGTGAACCAGATATCGCGTATAAATTCACCATATTACTTTCATAAGACAAATATAATGTCATTCACCAAGCCATTTCTCTCAATATAATCATGTAACATCAATTCATTTTAAGAGATATATAATATATAGCCGATAAACGTATATGGAATACAATTCCAGCCTTGAAAGCTGCGCAACGACACATATCGATTCGACATTGTCAGTAAGAGTTTATCTAGAAACCATTATCTTTTTTTTAATATTTTTGAAGAAAATCTTAATATATAACAAATTTTTCAAGTCATGCTAATACCCGTAAAGCTAGGTGTCTTAATAGTTCTTCATTAATGCTAATGTGCGCGATCCGTATTCGAATCTTTTCGATTCGAAATTTTCGAATTATTCGGATTCGAATCACAGGGATTCGAATTTGAATCGAATCGAATTTCACTTGATTCGATTCGATTCGAATTCGAATAGTTTGCACATCTCTAGACACTGCTAGCAGTAGTATTGACTGTGTTTAGCAGAAAAAGCTGCTTTGCAACTGTTGTAAAATTTGTGAATCTGATTGGAGTATGCTCTTAATTTTGATTGAATCCAGGAGCATGTACAGATCAGATTCACGAATTTTACAATAGTTGTAAAGCAGCTTTCTCTGCTGAACGCAGTCATTGTAGCTAGACACTGTAAAGCATTGAAATTACGTTAGTTATAACACGACGATGTGACATTTACACTCACAGATGACTTTGGAGCATATTATCGACTCCGACATGAAAATTAATCGGTGATTGGTATATACATGGAAGTGTGAAAAAAAATGAAGCCTTCACAGTCAATGAAATCATATATAGTACCATGCACGGCTTCATGCACAACTTTATAAATGTCAGCATGTACGAAATCATTCACACAATTAGGTGATAAGCACTTTATTGGCAGACATAGTTGATTATATTATTACTATACAATCTCTCTCTTCCTCTCTCTCATAAATATAAGGAATTAAGAAATAAGTAAAACATAAAATAAATAAAACATAAAAAGTAATAAAACAAATAAAACATAAAATAAGTAAAACATAATTAATTGTTAAATTATTTAATGTTTAATTATTAAGTTATTATAAACAAATAATATATAGTAAACTAAAAGGTACTTTTTTCAAACAAAAATTGTTTTAAGGCCAACTATTAAAAATTGACACATTAAAACATCAACAGTTTAACCCCTTGAGTGCGAAGACCTAAATTGCATAAGTGAGCTTAAAGTGTGCAACATTAAATAATAAGTGAAATGTAACAAACATATACATACAAAGGGTTTTCGAGGTCGTTAAATAAGAATCTGTGATTAAAATTGATAAATTCAAAGTGGCAGATTTAATATGATGGACCGCATAATGGAAACTTTTGCAAAATTGTAACGTGGTAGCCAAATTTGAACAACAAAAGCGTGCTCAGCAAGCAAAAATACATAAGAAATGACTATTTGTACTTATATAATCGAAAAAATTTATAAATTGTTGCCTAATATACATAATTGTTGCAAATATACATAATTTGTCTCGATAAAATATAATTGTGACAATTTTCTTCTTTCTTTACAACGTAAATATAATAAATAATACAAATCTACTGACATATGTATTTATATTAAAAAATTTTTTTTAATCTTATGACACCTATACATGTCATACGCACTGCGGACCCATTTCATGACATGTATATGTATTATACGCATTCAAGGAGTTATTGAAGACAGTTAACAGTATTTTTCACATTTCTTTAAATTTTTTAAAATCCTGTTTTTACAATAAACTATTGAAATATTTATGTTTGTTACAAGTTTCTTGTCGAAAGCGCAAATATTTTTCTTTCATATCGGGAAAATATTATTTCTGGATAATGGTAAAAGATAATTTTAAAAACATGATCGCTATATTGGATCCGTGACATCGAATTTTGACTTTTTAATTTCAAATTCATAATCAGCAATCACGAAATGCCCCATATGCTAAATTTGAAGAAACTTCACCGAGAAATAAAAGGTATGGCTCAAAGAATTAAAAAAGAAAAATTGGAAAGAAGTGAAGAATTTCAAGAAACAGCGTTTGTGCAGACTATTGTGCTCTTTTGATGCTATAAATCTTTTATTGCCGTTTTCTCAATGTGGAAACTTAAAGAAGGGCTTGCCGAGAACGTTTTCCCGAGCCGAAATTTTTATTCTACAGAGAAAATATTGCAATAAAAATCATGTTAGAATTATATTTCTTTTTATAATGTTTCTTGTAAAGCTGGATTATATTGAAATTGTGATAAAACAGTACCATCAATTAAATGTCTGATCCAACTTGTTAACAGCATAGATATTTGTAGAATTTTTTATATTTACATTTTGTTTAAGAGTTTTTTAGCCACAAAATATTTAATTAAGCTCAGCATTAGTCATTGAAAATTGTACGCCACCCCGAAGATTGTGTCTTTCAGGAAATATAATTAAAATAAATAGGAATAGTAAATTTGACGATCTACCTGTGTGATACATGATGTAAAAAACATTCAAATAATTACAATAATTTGGTAATAAAAAGTTTTGGTAATAAACGTACATAACATTTTTAAACAAATGTATAGATATTTCAATAAATATGTAGATGAAGATATACAAATATTTCCGTTTTAATTCTGTATGATTCAAAGTTATAAAAATTTTATTGTGATTTTTACAATAATATTTTTTCTATGTATTATTGATAATTATTGATTATTTTTAAATAATAAGCTATAAGAATATGTAATAATATATGGGGTGTTCTATTTAAAAAATTCAAGGTGACTTTGACTTCACCTTAACGACGCCAGGCAGAGTCAAACTGATGAGACTATTGAATAAACCTTTTTAAATCCTACAACTTTTATTTGAAACATTTTTCTGTAAAACTTATATTTTTTTAGATTTTTCAGGGTTTCCATACTTTTTCCTCACCTTGTATATATATATAAATTCGTTTATTGTTTTAAGTGTTTTAAAAGAAAAGGCAACTCATGGAACAAAGAGTGACAAATTTTGGGACAAATTTTAAATAACGTTACTTGACTTATTCAGTGTTAGTTGGATTGTATTTCTTCCTATTTATTTTGTTGGGTGTAACTTAAAAGCCATTAAACTAGGTTTAAATACAGAAAATATTAATAAGCAATTTAAAAAATCACTTTTTAAAAATACGTCATATTATTTCACCAAAATTAGATTTTATACATCATTTGTTTTAATAAAATTCTTATATATGGCAGTAAAAAAAATTATATTTCAATTTTTATTTAGTCACACACATCCTCAAATGAGAAACTGAATGGAAGTTCAGAACTGTTTTTCGTGATTGTCACAATTTGCCCCACTGGAGTAAATAGTGACAAAATGTAGATTTTAGTTTTTATGAAAATCTAGTTATTCCATATGACTTATGGATCTTGTATTTTTCGTATAATGTACGATCCCTTGTAAATATCGTAAATTATGTGAAATCGTAGATATTTATGAATAATCGTACGATATACAGTAAGGGAGAGTGAGGCAAATAGTAATGGATTTTTTCTCCCTCATGTAAGCTATTTTCAAGTTGTCGAGATCGAATGTTTTACTAAAACGATACTTTCCACGTTCAATTCCATTCCAAGAAAATTCAAGAAAATGCAATACTAAAAAGTTAATTAAAAATTTTAAAAAAATTCTCAGAGCTCTATAAGAAGAAAATAAACAATTTTTATCTCTTGCTATTTTTCGGTAAAGTTGATAGAATTCGAGTAAAAAATTATTGAAACCAATAATTTTGTAGATATTTCCGTAAATATTTTAGAAAATAGAGGTCGTATAAAAAATTTTTTCGAACAAAAGTTGTTTGTTACTTTATGTAAAACAAAATTCCGTAATAAAAATTAGATATTTCTATTTAAAAAGCAAAGTTGACCTCGACCTGACCTTGGCGGCGCCACCCAAAGTCAAACCAATGGTACCTTCTTATGTTCTCCATTAAACTATATAACTTTTGTTTGAAATATTTTTTCATATTTTTTGTACATTTCAAGATATTTCAGTGTAAAATGGAATCCTATAGAGATGCACGACGTTATCAAAGCTCTTTTGAGAAAATGTCAAAAAAATTAAGTGCCGAAAATTTAGAGCAACGAATACATGAAATTAATAGTCGTTCATTGCCATTCGCGATATTCACCCTGCCGATCAGAAAACTGCGAAAAACGTACATTATTTGTGCGAAACCCAAAGAAAATAAGAATTCTCGGTCGCTGATTTAGATCAACTAATTGTGTAAAAAAATTCGCTTCTTCCTCGCTGTCTCTCTGCAAACTTTCCTTCTCACACGAACACATTGTTACCATCTCCTACCGCTTAAACTTTGCGTCCTGCTGAACGGCCCTTTGCTCTGTCACTTAGTCTAGTCTGCTCTTTTTGTTTTGTATGTTCGTATTCCTTGCACAACTAATCAAGCTATCTATCCTCTCTCGCTCCCTCTGTTTGTCTTTGTCCTTTCATTGGTCTGTTATGTCTAACGGAGAAGATTAAGAGAGTAAGACTAAGGAACACGGAGAAGTACTAAAGCTTAGACTTCTTTCAACGTAAAAGTCAAAGAAGTGTAACAAAAGAAGTTAGATTAAATTATAACAACATACGCGTATCCCAACTATCACTGAGATTTCCGTTTTCAGAAAAATATCTTTAATTACACAAGTGTGTGTGTGTGTGTGTGTGTGTGTGTGTGTGTGGGTGTGTACATAAGTCGCCTTTTTTTATGAAATAAGTCATTTCTTATGTTTTTCTGTGCGCAAAGTTCAAATCCGACCGCAGAATTTGCCTATCACGTCAGAATTTTGAGATATCTTAACGTCAAAGCGAAAAAACGACATTTTTTAAGGTTTTTGAGTTGAAATAACAATGCAACAAAGCGAGATACGTTAACTTTACCAACAAGATTGTATTCAGCATGCAAAGATCTATCGGAAATCATATTTTCCTAGAGAGGAAAACTATTTTTTATCCACAGAAACAAATAACTTGACCTAATGTGATCACATTTTCGGCAAATACATCAAATATTTCAAGCGTACTGGATCGATTATCATAAAATATAGTATCCTTAAGGGTACTCTTTGGGATTGTTGATTCCAAATCCGAAGTCGAAAATTAATGACAATTAGTGAAAATTAGTGAAATTTCTATGACAATAGGAATGGAGCATACAGAGGAAAATAAAATAAAGATCATAAATACTATCGATTGGGTTCGCCATATTAGATTTGAATATTTCTAATTCGAGTATTTCTTGTTTATTTACTTGAATATTTTTTGTTTATCCCAGATTTGCAATCAGCAGTACTAAAAACTTCGGAATACCATAGTTTACGAGAATCGATCTAGATCCTTAAAAGGTTTGATGTATTTACATCTGCCGAAAACGTGACATAATGGTGTGGTGTAAAGTTATTTGTTTCTGTAAATAAAATATATTTTTCCTCTTCAAAAAAATACATAATTTTGAGCAGATTTTTTTATGCTGAATATGATCTCGTTTATAGAATTCACGTATTCATTTTATCGTTATCTCAATTCAAAAACCTCAAAAATGGCGTCAGCTTTTTCGCGCTGTCAGCTTAGAATATCTCGAAGTTCTGATATAAAAATTCTATGGTTGGATTTGAATTCAATGTATCAAAAACATAAAAAACGACTCTTTATTTAAGAAAAAAGATTCAAGATCCCAATATACAGGTATTATTAATTGAAGAAGATTAGCGAGTAATCGTAATAATATATTAATGTTATCTAATTAATAACTAGAAATCTACGAAGTTGTTAAGAAAAAGATACAGAACTTTTTTGTTCAGTTTGACCTAATGTACACGACGGCAGATGTCGCTACTACAGTTTATCTAACATATTTCGTGTGATCTTTTACACCTTTAATTAATATCTCGATAGTTATTGCGAAGGTCGTAAAATAATGTAGGTTTTTTATGTTCATTTTAATCTGTACTATGCTTCCACAAGAGCTCCGAAAGTTGTTCTGGAACATCCTGTATAATAATGTACTTACTAAAAGAAATATTTAAATTTCGTATGCAATAAAGGTTAAGAAGAAATGAAAGAAAGTGTTGGTCGACGTAAACAATATCATATCCGCAGAGACAAAGAAGTATTATTAGATTTAAAAATCAACACTTATTAGATTTACATTACACCATGATGCTGATATTTACAGTTACTAATTATTTACTATCTTTGATTAAAAGCATAATTAATTACAAGTTCTTATTTATGGACCATTACTTGGCTATTTGGGCAATGCTATTTCTTGCATGAAATAATGTCAATGCAAGTACAGATTGACGATTAGTCGATAAGTTTAAAGAAACTTTAATTGTATGCCGAATGATGACAAACAATGAATGCCAGCCTAAATTTCGACTTCGATTTTTTAATTTTGGCATATTCATCAAATATCTGTTAAAAATGAGAATTTTCTGCATAACAAATGATTTTACATACCTTGAAAATATATAATGCACCACTGCCCGCATCCGTTATCCTGATTCGTTAATCCAGCATCCTGACTGGTCAGTTCGTGGAACTGACACTAGGGCTGATACTGGCATTCATGTAGATATGATTCAATTGAAGATGCACATATTAAATAACCCGACATGATGCCGACAGGAGACTAATCAAGTATGTTAAAAGAGCTAACAAAACAGTTTAATCACCCGAGAAAACAATAGATAACACTGACAAACGTGATCCATACACGTGTCGCTCAATATTGAATAATCCGGAAAAGTTCGCGAGGGTAAATTTCACTCCCTTGAAAGTTCTGAATGTTTTAACTACGTAAAAGAACAATAAATAATGTATCTACAGACATACTTTATAGTATGTATGTTGTTCGCCTACTCAGAAATAATTGGAAACATTTGGAAAGGCACACATATGACGTTTTGTTTACAATGTAACATAACGCGTTCGATTATACAGGAAAGTGTGCGACGCGCGAAAGTACTAAAACAATTAATATGAAATATAAACTCATCCCTTGCCGCTATCAACAGTCATCGCTCAGGAATGAGCGCCAGGCGATTTCACAATTAAAACATGCGGAACGGTTAAATTATCTTTATGCTTCGTGAACTCTCTCTGTTTCGGGCCGGCGAGCGATATGCATATTATTAGCTGCGTGTGTCGATGTGTTATTTATTGTTCTTCTATAGGGTAAAATCCGGTAATATGGCCACACCGGAAAGATAGCTATAGGCTATAATTTCTTTGATAATTGCAAACCATTGCGTTTGTATAGTCAGTCACAAAGATAATCGATTTATCGTAGTGTATGTGCGTATATTTTCGAAATAGCAAGGTTATAAATATTATATTATATCTTTATTTTTGACTACCTGTAAAATTTCTCATCAAAATTTCTCAATCTCTACTAAAACTTGTAACGTCGAGTAAATTACAATTAAGCTATCGCAATCAACGTTAGATACATGAAGTAGGTAAATTGTAATATAACATGCATTTTTATTTTCATTTTCACCATTTGTTTATAAGTACTATTATAACCGTTTTTTACTCACATTTTGGATAAGATGGCCCACTATCATTCTAATATTTATAAAACTAAAGTCGTTATATTTAAAAAATTACTTTCAATATTATAGTAATTAAAACTTATGTGCAATATGTTTTGATAAAAAATTGGATTTAGAATTTAAGTTTTGTAATAGAAGTTTCTATTTTATATGTGTGTATTACATTTTTCACAAATAACATGTATTAATATCCTATACTAAAATGAATATATTAAATTGTTTTTTTCATTATTTTATAAAATACAGATACAGAATCTTGAACATAAAAATATGTATGGGTCATCTATTCCTTATGGTCATCTTGTCTTAAAAATTTAATTAAGATGGCCAATGCTCATGTTTTGATATTTTTGTAATAAATAATTTCAACGAAGTATTTTCCTTTTAACTCTGGTGGCATTACGTACTGTAGGCTTCAATGAAGTAATGTGCCAAATGTTATTAAGAAATAACAATAAGAAATGTATTCTTTTGTATTTTAAAAAAGTACGGCCATCTTATCCGAGTTTACCCTACAATCCAAACATTCAAGACTTTTAAGGCAGTTAAATTTACCTTTGTGTTTCACGAACTTTCTCAGATATTTGCATTCAGTTCCGGCCCGGACAGTGACACGCATAATATGGACTACATATGTCGGTGTATTATCTATTATTCTCTTCTCGGATGAAACTACCCGAGCAGAAATTGAATCTAGTGATTGTCTAGTAATGACACAGAAAAGTTGGATCTTACATCACTACTAGCTAGGAATATAACGCTCACTTCTCCTAGTGGCTGTATCAGAAAAATTATCTAGTAGCTAGATACAAAAAATTAACTTGTAACTATAATTAGTATAGTTACTAGACAGTTCTGATATTCAATTTCTATTTAGGATTTACCGATGATGTTTTATCTCGTTATTATGTAATCTTTTTCATCTAGCCATTATACATGTAATTGGTATAGTTACTAGATAGTCCTGACATTCAAAAGACTGAGTAGGAATATTTAGCCAGTCACAAGCTAGTGACTGGCTAAAAAAGTTATCTAGTTATTACTATCTAGTTACTAGTCTTGAAATCTGCTCTATTAGATACATTTTTGCTCGGATATTTTGTCAGCTTTTTTGTGATATTTGATTAGTCTCTCGTCGATATCGCGACATTATTTATGTCTTCGACTGAATCGTGCCTACGTGAGTGTCAGTGTCAATGCCAATGTCACGACGGAGCAGCCAGGATCTGCTCAACAAGTCAAAATGGAGGATGTAGGATGGCGGCAATGATGCATCATATATTTTTAAGGTATCCAAATCATTTATTACACAGAATGTTTCCGTTTTTAACGGGCGTTTGACGAATAGAGAATAAAAGAAATATTTAGGCCGAGTCGAAATATTTAGGCCGGCATTCATACACGGAAAAAATAATTTGCTGCAACAGCAAACTAATTTGCAACATATGGACAGTTAAATATAATTAATGTAAATGTAACATAACGCATGTATTATATAACAATTACATTGTTGAGTAGAAAATTATAACATTTATGTAATATTAGTTTTAATTGGTGTTTACTTGGATGCATTCTCATAAAAGCTGCCATATTTCATAATGTTATAAAAATTCCATAACATTATTAATCTTATTATATTTATTTACGACTTTCTGTAATTTTGTAGTTGCTTAAACAAGATCTGAACATTACAAAAATAATCTTAAAATCATAAAAATAAAAAAGAGATTATTAACAGAAAATTAGAAAAAGAGAATATTTTATAACCTCAAAATAAGTTCTAAAAGAATGAGCATACTAGTTTCTCTTCTTTGGACTTCTTCTTATGTAATTAATGGGGTTACGAAAGTAATAGGATAAATTATATTTTTTATTCTGAATCTGTTAAATATATTATGATTTTCTACATAAGCATTGTAGTCGCTATTTCGCTTTGCCATCGTTCTACTTACTAGTTCGTAAGCACTTACGCTTTTGCTGCCCTATTTCGGTAGAATAAGCATTTTTGAGTACAAGGCATGACGTCACGATAACTCGATTCGTAAGCGATGCGCTTAAAGCGCTTAAAGCGTATAAGTGTCCAAATGGAACGCACCCATCATCATAGTTTCGTACACATACAACATATATGCGTGCGACACACGTTATGAATACATGCACACACACACACACACACACACACACACACACACA
>NW_022639534.1:686367-691550 GCF_010583005.1 Odontomachus brunneus
ACACACACACACACACACACACACACACACACACACACACGCTCACACAAAAATTGATTTCCGATCAACCGCCAATCTATTTGTTATTTATTATATTATTTCATACAAGAAATATTGATTAGATCAATAGTAATAGTAATAGTTCGTGTATATGAGCTTATAATTAATTATGCTCTCAATGGTAAATAATTTGTAACTATGAATATCGGCCTCAATAATACGATTGTGAATCTAACAAGTATTGAATTCTACGTCTAAGAATATCCTTTGGATTGTAAATTTGATCTACTTTACGTCTATTAATCCTTTCCTTTTATTTCTATTTAGCCTTGTTATTGTATAAATCCAAATTTAAATAATTGATAAACGGTATGAAGCATATAATTATGCTTCTATAGGTTTATATCAGCTTTTTCTAGAGCTTCAAATCTCATTGAAACTTCTATAAAAAGAAACAAGTAAAAGAGAAAAAAAGGAAAACTAGAAAGAAATGATAGTAACATTTTGTTTTTCACCCATTTGTGCACATATTATCCTTATCAAATAATTTAACATTTGTTCATACTATCTAAAAAATCTAAATAAAGGAGGATGTTAAAAAAATATCGATTTTTGTACTAGTGACGGAATCTGAAATTCGACCAGTATAGATTCTTACATATCTCAAATAGAGTAAGGAAATAATGGTTTTTTTCCCGTCGACCTTGGGGAAACGCTGGCACGTCGCAAATAATCTCGAAAATTTGTATGCATCGGTCATCGACTCATGACCCAGAAACATGAATTTTTTTCGATAGCAAACTAATTATCCATATTTCTTGGATTTTGCGTTGAATACAGTGTAATATCAATATTTTAATGCAAAAATTCTGATATTTCGAATGGTGATCCAATATACTCAATATTTAAAGTAAGTGAGCGTGAAACGTGCGACGTTCTCTGAAATTCTCATTCATCAACTCTCTGCCCAAATGTAATATTCAAAATGGTGCAATCGATATGTCGGATTTCGGTATGATATATCACGAATATTCGCATGGAATATTCCAAATTCGCTTGACGTACTACGGTGAGGATCAATATTCCTCTAGAGTACCAAGTCGAGTCTCATGGGAGAAAGAAACAACCCGTTTTACCAGATCCAATAGTTAGAAAGAATATGAAAAATCACTGAAATTCTTGGATCAAGTGTTCCTTGGATTAAGTGCCCTGAATGAAACGTCCTTGAACCAAAAGTCCTTTGGATCAAAAGTCCGTAAATCCTTAAGGAATATTAAATCTCCACCTCCACTTAAAGAGGTGATTCAAAATATTTAATACAAATATTTGTGATGTTATTACTTCTTTATCTATTTGTTACTTCGTACATACACACACACAATATACATGCGCGCGTGGACACAACATGTAAACACATGCATACACAAATTAATTTCCGATTAACCGCCAATCTATTTGTTATTTATTATATTATTTCGTGTAATATAAGCTATAATATAGCTTATATTATACAATTATATATAGCTTTATCATATTAATGACGTCATTTTGAATACCGTATTTGCAGAGTGATGGAGAATTTTAATGAACAATGCACTCTCGCCTATTTATGTTATTCTCGAATTTCTGACTATAAATTTTAAGGATTATTAGCGAGATACCGATATTTCCTTAGAATCAGGAAAAAAACCATTATTTTCTTATTATTTGTATGTGAAAACCAGCCGAATTTTAGATTCCGCCGCTAGTCCAAAAATCGACATTTTTTAACATCTTTCTTTCATTCGAAGATAGCCACACTCTTCGCCAATTGCCATCGCGTGTGTATATTTGTCAATTAATATATTAACATGTGATAGTGCCACTTCGTTCATTGTCATTCAAATCATAGTATGATTTCTGTAACGATGAAGTATCGAGCAATTGTCAAGTGACAGTTTCTTCTCAGCCCTTGAGAAGATGTCTTTCTGAAGACTCGAGGAGTTAGGCTAGGTGTGAGTATGGGTGAGACACATGTATGTTGTTATTAATTTCTCTAACTTCTTCCTACTAGTTCTCTTATTCTTTCGTTGGAAACATCTTGCCTGGGCACTTGACACGCGCTTAGCCTCGCACATACTGAACATATAGGATAGGATCTTCTAACAGAGTTTATGTACACGGTGTCCCAAACTTTCCTTCGCAATTTTTGTGGAAACGTAGAATGGATTAAGGTGAACATAAAAGTTCTATATCGTTTTGCGATATTTGCAATAATAGTCAAGATATTAGTTAGTTTCTTTAATTAACTTTTTCAGGATGGAGGGTTGTTCAGGGAGATAATTATAGGAAAGTACGTATTCTATGGATTTTTGGAGTCGTTGAATCCGAATCTGAACTTAGATTTTTAATATGTGATCCATAGATAGCGGACCCAATATGACGGAAAAAAATGATAAATAATATAAATATCACTTAATTTCCGTGAAATTTGAACTATGAAACTTTTTAAAGATACTTTTTTGAGAACTGAAATCGAATATTTGAAATTCAAAATGCCGACCAAGGAAAAAAATTTTTAGATCTGACCCAGCCTGATCACATCTGCTTATTTATGTTCACCCATGCGAAAATGGTTCGTATATCGAAATCAGTCAAGATTTTCACTAATTTAAATTTAAAGAGTATGAAGTTGAGTCATAAGTCATTTACATAAGTTGGCATCTTGAAAATCGTCATATTGGATCCGTCATTTTGAGTTTTTAACTTTTGAAGTCAGATTCAAATTCAGCGACCCTAAAAACGTCTGAAAATCAGAAGAAATTCAAAAGTCTTGATTTTTCATTTTTGTTAGAAAGCTACGTTCCGAAAAAGCCAATTTTATCTGACATATTTGATTAACCATTTTGAATATCAAAATTGTGAGGTTATATTCGAATCAAGCGACCTCAAAAACCCCATTATAACAAACTTCTGAGAATTCCTGAGAATCGGAAGAATAGTTTCTAATATAAAAGCAAGGAACAGTTATGGCATAAAAAGTGACCACTCGTCCCGAAAGAGTTAAAGAAGATTGGTGAATGATCACACGCGATATAATACATGAGGAAATGTAGTGGTGATATATGCTGTTATGTGCTTGCACATTAGGTAAAATTGAACAAAAAAGCCCTTTATTATTTTGCAACTAACCATATAGATTTTAGTTATTAATCCAAATAAAATTTCTAAATAAAATTGAATAAAATTTATTTATTAAAGAAAATTGTCAGACGATTGTGCATGATAATATATGCACAAATTTTCTTTAATTAATATCTAAAGATCTGTGATTATTTGCAAAATAATAGAGGACTTTTTTATTTAGTTTGACCTAATTTACAAGTATATAACGGCAGATAGCGCTACAACAGCTCATCTACCATATCGCACGTGATCACTCATTAATCTTCTTTAATTAATATCTCGAGATTTATTGCGAATATCGCAAAACGATATGAGACTTTTATGTTCACTTCAATCTATTCTACATTCCCACAGAAATTGCAGAAGAGAGTTTGGCACACTCTGTATAAATAAATGGCGGGAGAGATGAGACAGAAACATAGACAAGAGCGATCTAAACTATATGGAGTGCTTTTCATTTGATAACACAAGTTGACACAAGCTGTTCTGTTTTTGTTGTATATTTAGTGAGTAATAAAGATAGAATGATACTTGTGTCAACTTGTGTTATTAAATAGAAAGCACGCATAGTAGAGTACAAGCCGCACTTTAAGCGCACAGTTTAAACTGTGGGGGAAGACACGTCCAAGTGAGAAAGAAAATTTGAAGAGGAGCAGCATGAAGAGCACGATCTTTATTAAATAAATAGTTGATCTAAACAATTTGATGGCCCAGGGTTTTTACCTCTTTCGAGTTCCTATAAATAATGCGTACGTATAATATATAACGGTTTCAGAGATTTTCCAGTCAAGCAATTATTGTGAAAGGCAATTGGCGGGAGGATTTTATGCATCGAATATACCCGTGCACGCAATTCTTTTGACATTTCCCCCGAGATGCATCGGGGAAATTCGGCAGCCGCTCCAAGATCTCCCTATAATAGGTACTACAGTGAAAAAAGGATTTTGTTGTCAAAATGAAAATTTAGTACATCGGATCATAATTTAATTAAATTGGAATCAACCAAATGTCTAGTTATTATAGCAAAACATTTAATTGCTGCTATGCATTTTGCTTTTTCAATAATATATGTACTTAATGCAAGAAAAAACATGTAATTCTAAACAAATCGCATGTACTAAATATTTTAGGTTCAAATACAAAAATAATTTCTTCAGTGTAAGGTATGCTTGCAATTCCTGTTTTGTGTCGTCCTTAATTGAAAATTAAGCTTGCGGAAAATTGCTGAATAAGATGATATAAGATGACGTATATGCGATGCAATGTGAACGTTTCATGTTTCATGAATTCTTTCAGGATTCGAAAGAATCCATTATTCGTATTTGACTATTCTCGAGCGCACACGTTTCGTATTTCCTTTTCGACCCGTGATATTTCCAATACGATATTCTTTCCTCGTTCAAATATAGCCACACTTCGCTCATTTCCATTCACACATGTCTATATCAACCAACTAAAGAGATGATGAAACTGAAAACTTTACCAATAAAATACTGACATTTTTCTGTAAAGTTTACGTTGTATTGAGTGTATAGAATTACAAATACTTTTATGCAATGAAAGTACGTATAAAAATAAATAGAAACATTTCTCAATGTGTAACGAAAACGAACAAAACTGAACAAAAAACTTTTATCATATTGCAAATAATCATGTAGATTTTAGTTATTAATTTAAATAAGATTTCTAAATAAAACTAAATAAGATTTAATTATTAAAGAAAATTGTTACATGATTGTGCACGAATCTTTCTTAATTAATATCTAAAAATTTATGTTATATTTGCAAAATGGTAGAGGACTTTTTTATTCTGTTTTATTTTGTTCGAGAACGAACAAACGAATTTCTAAATGTAAAATCTCAAGCTGTCAGTTAACGTAATATTTATATATTTATCTAATTCATATATTTATAATATTCATATCTAATTTATATATTTATCTAATTCAAAAGCTCCGCAACTTATATATATATATATATATATATATATATATATATATATATATATATATATATAT
>NW_022639534.1:691617-692353 GCF_010583005.1 Odontomachus brunneus
TATATATATATATATATATATATATATATATATATATATATATATATATATATATTGTCACGTAGTTATCACGATGTAAGTCACGTAATTATGATATGACTTACAAGACAAGAGCATGACAAGAACATGGAAATATACGTATGATATGTCATAGCACCGAGAGTTTGCGCATAAGATTCTGTAGAGAGAACTCTAAGTTATTATTACAAAGTTTATGAGAATTATTATTTTCTTAAATCAGTGATTGTTTATTGTACCTGAATTATAAAATATTACTAACTTTAATAAAAATCTTGAAATCCTAAGACAGAAATAATTTGTCTTCTTTCTTTACAACCAATTCTGACAACAAATTCTGGATATGGAGTAGAGTCACATTTGTACAACTTTGCTTACAATCTGAACTGTTTTGTGTATAAATACGTAAGGTTAATATTTTTTCTTTTTCCCAAAGGTTATACGAAAATGTACATAATATTTAAAAAAATATTGCATACATCTTTTTCTTTAATCAATATGTAAAAAGTGTGACAATCAGACCCGATCTCCCCTACATCTCCGCGTTGTTTAGCCTTGCTCCATTGAACATAACGAACCGACAAAAGGACAGATGATAGAGAGATAAAAAGGCAAAAAGAGCGAACTAAGCGGCAGAGCATAGGGCCATTCTGCCGGCCATAGAGTTTAAACAGTAGAGGAGGGTAACAATACGTCAAAGTGAGGAGGAAAGTTTGAA
>NW_022639534.1:692363-698973 GCF_010583005.1 Odontomachus brunneus
ATGAAAGCCTCAAATCTATTACCTTCGCATCTGAATTTAGAAGCTT
The DNA here is from genome assembly GCF_010583005.1 of Odontomachus brunneus. NCBI lineage: Eukaryota > Metazoa > Arthropoda > Insecta > Hymenoptera > Formicidae > Odontomachus > Odontomachus brunneus. The sequence goes on from NW_022639534.1 coordinate 692,410, forward strand.
AAGAATATTCGAAAAATTTGTAGAAAGATTTCTACATATGCGTGGTTAGATTTTCCGCTGAATATGGTAAAACAAAGCAACACACAGTTACGTAAGAACTGTATGTATACAAGAAATACGAATAAGATAGCGCACGCACATGCATAATTGTGTTAGTGACGACTGTCTTTGCGTTATCGACATTGTTCAAGTTCGTTATCGATTCTTCAGCATTCCTTTAATATATTAATATATAATAACTCCACATATGTAATCTCCTATAATTTCTCTAACTTCTTCTACTACTTTTATAACTTTTTCGTTGGAAACCTCGGCTTCAGTAGAGGAGATTTAGAAGTCACACGGATTAGTTGTCACAATGTTTGTATCTCATATAATAAATGAAGAGATATCTGACTTATATGACTTATGACACACACAGAAAGACACACATAGAAACATCACATGTGATATTTACAAGCACTTTTTCAGAATTAGACGCGGTAAGTATATTTATTTTTATCTCTATTTTTGTTAACCTGTTAATTTTGGAATTTCTGGTTGCAAGTCCCTCTTGTAAAAAATGTTACATGTCTGATTAATTCTTTTTGCATTTAATTAACAGATACTACAACATAATTTATAAATTTTATAAATATAATCTCTTTTATTTCAAATAATCATTCGGATTAAGTTGATTCACATCAAGTGAGATTAGCTGTCACACGTTACGACTTCATCACGTAGTTATGACGTGACTTACAAGACAAGAGCATGACAAGAACATGGAAACATACGTATGATATGTCACAGCACCGAGAGTTTGCGCATAAGATTCTGTAGAGAGAACTCTAAGTTATTATTACAAAGTTTATGAGAATTATTATTTTCTTAAATCAGTGATTGTTTATTGTACCTGAATTATAAAATATTACTAACTTTAATAAAAATCTTGAAATCCTAAGACAGAAATAATTTGTCTTCTTTCTTTACAACCAATTCTGACAACAAATTCTGGATATGGAGTAGAGTCACATTTGTACAACTTTGCTTACAATCTGAACTGTTTTGTGTATAAATACGTAAGGTTAATATTTTTTCTTTTTCCCAAAGGTTATACGAAAATGTACATAATATTTAAAAAAATATTGCATACATCTTTTTCTTTAATCAATATGTAAAAAGTGTGACAATCAGACCCGATCTCCCCTACATCTCCGCGTTGTTTAGCCTTGCTCCATTGAACATAACGAACCGACAAAAGGACAGATGATAGAGAGATAAAAAGGCAAAAAGAGCGAACTAAGCGGCAGAGCATAGGGCCATTCTGCCGGCCATAGAGTTTAAACAGTAGAGGAGGGTAACAATACGTCAAAGTGAGGAGGAAAGTTTGAAGAGGGACAGCTTGAAGGGCACAGGCTTTTTTAAATAATTAGTTGAATTGAACCGTTTCAAGGCCAAAGATTTCTCGGGGTTCACATAAACGATGTATATTTTTTGAAGTTTCCTGGCCGGCAAGGCGACTATCGCGAATAACAATGAGCGAGTATTGATTTTATGCATTCGCTACATCCGACGTTAAATTTTTCCGACGTCTTCTCCGCGGAGCGAAAGACAGTTTTGATCACGTCTTCTCTAAATTTTGTCATTTTGTTTGAAAACATTGAGGTCAAAATAGGAAATTGAATCTTCATCCTCGAATCGTGGCTGTTCCAAACAGCTTTTGTACTCTAGGCTGAAATTTTATTAAAATATATTGAGATAAAAAATCAAACTCTAATAATTCAAGTAATAAAAAATAAATAGTAAGTTTGAATATTAAATAATCTTAAACACGCTCTTCTTAGAGCTTCTTTTTACGTGGAAGAAACGGCAGTAATCATCTGCAGCATCAAAGTAAGTCAATAGCTTGTCTTTCGAGATTCTTCATTAATTTTTCAAGTTCGACCTAATTTGCAGGGTTAATGTGGAACGAAAATTTCAACTCGGATTTTATCCGTGATTTCGTCGAAAGAAATTGCGACGATCTTTGTTTAGAAAAAAATTACTCTCGAATACAGTTTGATCTCGCCAATTGGTAATCATGTATAGAGGAGATCGGGGCTAGATGTCCCACATTTTAGAATTTCAAAGTTATAACTTCTCAAATAACTAATTGTTGTGACTGTCTATATAAACATGAGAGAGATAACCTTCTTCTATGTATTAATGCCCGCCACGATTCTATTAACCGTATATTTTGTTTTGTAATAAATAAAATACGAACATGCAGCAACAACAAAGCCATCTTGTTCTGGTACCGGATTCAGTTGTCTAGTAGCGCAGAGTAAAAGAAGACCACGCATAAAATACGTATCCTGAGATTAGTAGTTCCACATTGTCTCCACAGCCCTTCTACCGGCCTTTAATTATGAGCCAACTTTGAGCCTCGTCCGCCTATATGCTCTATTTCAATTATTTTATGAATAAAAATTGTATTTATTACCAGAAACATATTATACACACTTGTATGACATTTCATTTTAGTTAGTCACATACTGCTGAATTTTACTCAGTCACAATGGAGAATATTAGTACAAAATTTCAAGAGATTCGAAAATTTACTTTGCTCTTAAACTAATTCTGTTTCTTAACTGCAATATTATTTTGATTTTTATGAAACTCTTAAGGAAAAGTATTTATGTTCTGAAAGGACCATTTCACGATTTTGTACCCACTATTCTTCTTAAGATAAATATTAAAAAAGCACACAAGCAACTCTTTGAGGGCATATAGACCCAGTGTCTCTAATACAGGATGTTCCAGACTCTTATCTGTAATTTTTGTGGAAACATAGAACGGATTAAGATGAAAAATCTCATGCCGTTTTCTGATATTCGTAATAAATATCGAGATATTAATTAAAGAAGATTAATGAATGATCACGCACGGTATGGTAGATAAGCTGTAATGCGCCGTCTCTCTGCCGTTGTATATTTATACATTTGATCTAGCTAAACAAATAAATACTCTACCATTTTGCAAATATAGATTTTTAGATATTAATTAAAGAAGATTTATGCATTATGGTACATAATCATGTAACAATTTTCTTTCATTAATAACTAAAAATCTACGTGGTTATTTGCAAAAAGATAAAAGGGTTTTTTGGTTTCAATTTGAACTAATATACAAGCACACGATAGCACATATCGCCACTACAGCTTATCTACCATATCTCGCGTGATCATTCCCTAATCTTCTTTAATTAATATCTCGACTATTATTGCGAATAGCGCAAAACGGTTACATAGAACTTTTATGTTCACCTCAATCTGTTCTATATTCCAGAAAATTGCGGAGGAGAATCTAGAACACCCAGTTATTCTCTGTATATTTGCTTATTAATATATTAATGTATGACTTATTGTCAATAGTATGATTTCTATAATGATGAATTATTGAACAATTATTGAATATTGATAGTATGTGACTGTAGCGATTTATTATATTTTTTTCCATGCACGTCGTTGAATCTCGAAAAATTCTTTAAGTTTCCACGCTGAGAAAACGCAGTATGTTACCATTTGCAGCAACTAAGGAGCATAATAAATGTTATATCTCGAGATTTTTTCTAGCCTACAAGTTCGACGATATTTGTAAACTTAACGTAGAATTTATATAAATTTTGACTTAGAATATATCTCGAGATTCTATATTCATGCACACTTGAATTTAAAGATTGATGTCTATTTTTCAATTAAATTGTGATTACGTAGGGTATCTGACGCTAAGTGCCTTATATCTCTTCATATTCTTTTTCTTTAATTAATAACTTAAAATCTTTCCACGCGATTGTCTATAAAGTGGTAAAGGAATTCAGCGTTCAATTTGATTTAATTTACATGTACACGAAATATGAAACTCAGCATCAGATATTCTATAGATACAATGGCACGAAAATGGAATCCATTCTGATTCAACTAAGATATATCTCACTCTAAATAGAGTTCTGAAATTTCCTCAATCAACTCACATAAAACGAACTTCAAGTAACGATTTTTCATGTTTAATGCCCGTACGAGATTTCATTTAAAACTTCTTCATTTAAAACTTATCTTACTTGAGATATTCAGATTTGAATGTAGAGTTATATTTGAGTTTCTCACTTGAATCATATAGTATCTGTATGTATGTAATTATTATTATTATTGCTGTTACATTTGAAATCGCGATTTATTTTAAAAAATTGACATCTAACTCCAAATTTAAATCCAAGTACTTGAAACAATTTTCAAGTAACCACTACTAACACGAGTCTAAATCGCGTGTGATTAAGAGCTCATACAGAAAAACAATTCCTTTAGTGTAACGAAAATTTGAATTTTCTGTTACTTGAGGATCAAATAAAAAGCTCGATTGTAGGGTGCAAAATGATTCCTATTGTTTCTACTCAGCCAATTGCTCTGAGTTTTGACACAGTTGAATATTCAGATAAATGGTTTCGGTATCAGAGATATTATATTTCGTCAGCTAGTTTTTCGTCTATTCAGTTATCGGAACTGAAATTTTTTTCCGTGTATACGTTTAATTTACCGAATCTAAATGTTAACAAAAGTTGTTGAATACTTCACAATATAGTGTTCTGAATGTGATATTTTAGAAGATAATAAATTCAAGACTTAATGGAAGAGAGGAAAGGAGGGGGAAGAAAAAGAGAGAAAGAGGAGAAGCAATGTCTCGAACATCGTTAATCATTTATGAGCTTTTTCATACTTGCTTATATAATCTGCACTTACATGTTCAATATCTTACATGGTTCAATATCTTTATATATCTACTCGAAAGATAACATTTTCGTACCGATCAAGCGCAACTCGTGCAATCCGTAATAATCTTTTGTATTTTTAATTCTGAGCAACGAGTATATCTCTCGACAATGAAGATGAAACGTCCTCCCGTTAACGTGGATATGTCTCTGTGCAGTGTGAGAGACGCACAGCTATATCCACATATTAATGAGTTTATTTACGTGCGCGGCGAGAGATTTGCATGCGAATATTTTTCACGACGGATTTTTCACCGGCTCATGGCGAGGAAAATCGACCATGACGTGTGCGACGCGACGGGACGCGAGTCAACCGCGAAAAAAGCTGCCGGCTGTCGAGCCTAATTTTTTAATTCTCTCGAAATGCGAAGGCCTATTTCGGCAAATGCGACACGACACCGAGTCGAGTGGTACTCGCCGCGGTCGAATGTCGGCGTGACTGATTATCACGTTTACCCGTAATGCGCGTATAATCATTCTCTGTGATGAAAATTTTACGCTCGTCAGCTGATGCGTCGCACACGCGAATAAACATCACCGTCACCGGCGGGCTCATGTTCTCATTAATGCGACACATGCGCGTGTCTAATTGCGATAAATAAATCGCTACGGTATGTGTGCATGGGGGAAGGATTATTTTTCATCGTGTCGGTTTGGGAGATACTTGAGCTGAGAGAGTTAAGGGGTGATATATCGCAATTATTAAGCTTCCACAACACAACTCGCTTAAAGTGAATCAGTGATATCAAATTATAAGTATACACGGAAAAAACAATTCCGTTGGTGCAACTGAATTTTCGATTGCTCAGGGATCAGACGAAAACTTGGCTGTAAGAATACGCAAAAAAAAATATTCTACGTGTAAAGTGAATTTTCCTCTAATCCCATGTTCTAAAAGAAATATCTTACAAAAAGCATATTCATCTTTCATTAAAGGATACCACTTATCGTGCATTTATGAGGTATTACTCTAATTGTGTTCCTCTATATCAAAAGGAATATGTTAATTTGAAGCACAATGCCATTTTACGTGCAGTACGAGAGACGCGAAGAACTGTTGTTTCGCTGCGTACTGTCGTGTACGATTGGTTGAAACCAAGCGCCACGCTTAGAGCTTCCACCGTCAATTCACTGTCGACATTTCAATCAAATCGACGTTGAAATCGTCAAACCGACATCAGTTTGATATCATTTTGACGTTAATCAACGAGTCATTTTTCACTGGGTATATAGATGTCACAAACATGAAGTCTTAAATAGCTCAATGGGAAAAGCGGTTGCCTGACAAGCGGAAGAACCTGGGTTCTCAATCCCAGCCGAGTCTGATGTTTTTCATTTCATATGGCATTAAAATGGACATCTACAGATACACACAAGTACCCCGGTCAAAGTTTTCTGATCTTTCTTTCGTGTGGATGCGATAAAATTTATTAAATCCGAGGAAATATTTTTTAGTTGAAGTAATATATAAGAGAAAATTTAGATTAAGAACAAATAGATTTGCACTGTACATTCAATATGAAATTTCTCTATCTTTAAGAATTGTGTTTAAGATTATTTTTCTCTTGATTTCAAAGCAATCCTCTTGAGGCCATATACAGGGTGTTCGGAAAGTACCGGGACGCCCGAATATCAGGAAAAATATAAGTTTTACAAAAAAATGTTTCAGACAAAAGTTGTGGCGTTTAAAAAGATGTATTTACTGATCACATCAGTTTGACCTTGGGTTGCGTAGCGAAGGTCAGGTCAAGGTCACATTAATTTTTTTAAATGGAACA
>NW_022639534.1:698983-706591 GCF_010583005.1 Odontomachus brunneus
TTTTGGGTGTAGAAAAATTCCTTTATTCGGCTTCTGTATAGTCAATTGTTCTCAGTTGCTTCAACCGAGTTGAATGGTCTGAAATCGCTGAATGTTCAGACGAATATTTTCGGTTGCGACAACAGAAATATTAGTTTTCAAAACAGAGATATCGCTTCTGATCATCTAATTTTCAGTTGGTTCCTATTCTCTTGCACCAACTGAGATTTTTTTTGCGTGTAGCACTGAGCAATTTCATACTCATAGCTGTAAATCAATGTACATTTATTGCTTTCAATGATGTTTTACTGATTCACCTTAAAAAAGAAGGCGCGATGACGCATGAGCGTACACGTCATTTGTTTGAATACACTTGATGTATTTTTTGCTAAAATACATGAAAAATGCAGGTACATTTAGCGAGTAATGGCTTCCATCATTTGTGGTAAAAGAGAACGAACTCTCTAAGGTACAAGCGGTGCATTCTTCATCAAATGTTATGCTAACTGGTGGTTCAGTTGTAAGTACAGCACTGCAATCAGTCAAATCTCTCTGAAAAAATCAGTTGATAGTAACGACTCTTCCCATCATTGATGCAGCTTGCAAATACAAACAGTGTCATCGCAAGCGAAGCGCATGGGAGCCGTTAATTCCATCACCGCAAATGCAGAATGTTGGATTTTGTACAGCGCATAATGAATTTGTGTACTACATAGATTTTGCAGTGAAATATTATTTCCATTGATCAAAATCAAAGAGATATATGATGGAGCAATAGAGAGGAAGTGTTTCCACTGAAAAAATCAATGAGTACTCATGGTATTGATTATTACCGATTATTACTGATTACACTGATCAATAGTTAATTTATTCATATATATTTTATTCATATATATTCTTATGACATTTTTTTATTTTTAGAATAGACATACCACAAACTAAATACAGTAAAAAATAACTTGCTTGTAGATTTTAAGTTAAGTAAAGCGTCTCTGGGTGCACAAAGAAAATCAATTTTCTTCAAACATACAAATTATATCTCCCTAAAAAGTAAATTCTGGATGGTAGAAAAAATATATTTTTTAATTCAGCGTGAAGAATAATATATGGGTCACAATATTAGACGCATGTGACAAGAAAAAGTATATTTTTTTGTTGATCAGTATTATCTGGTGATACTCTTTTTACTGATAAGATACATAGATAAAATACATTCAATAAGAAACATTTTTATTGATTTACTTTAAAAGAAGAAAGGATGTATAGTGGAGAAGTCAAATTGATATAATAGAAGAATATAAAAGAAACGGCACAAGCCACAATTTGAAAACACATTTTAATATTTCAATTCTTTATTCATTAATAATATAAATGTATTACTATAAATATATATACATATATATGTTGTTGCATTAATTAAATATTAATTAATTAATTAATTAATTAAATATTAAAGATTATAAAATAAATGTAAATTACAGAATATTGTCGCGAAGTAAGTGAATTTCGACAGATAAGTTGAGAATAAAAGTCGAAAACAATTCAAATCATAGAGCTCGATAAATATTTCGGAGGGGAGAGGGAGCTACATAGTTTTCAGGTCACACATATGCTGAGATCTTCATCAAATTTCTACATTAAAAAAAAAACTATAAAAAACTGTAAAAAACTAAATATATTTTTACTCGCGGTGTGTACTAATAATATATTTACTTATATTAATATACACATTTTTGTATTTAAGAAAACATATTTTTTAAAAATCGTTTTTTATTTTTTATAGGAAAGCTATTGTTTATAGTATTTAAATGAAAGAATTTAAGCTTAAATACATAAATAGTCTGAATAAATATATATATATATATATATTTTATAAATATATATATATATAAATATATATATATGTATAAATAAATAAATATATATATATATATATATATAAATAAATAAATAAATATATATATATATATATATATGTTATATATATATTTTTTTTAATATATATAAATATATATATATAAATATATTTATAGAATAAATATATATATTTTTTTTCTCTTACGCACAGCTTTTTAATCCTTTTATCATCATATTTATATACTTATTTCCTCAAGCCAAAATTTTGATCCTTTTTTTATTTCAAGATTTTATTTAATGTCTACTTTGATACTTTGAGAAATCTCTAGAATTCTCTTTTGATTCTACTTAACTTGCTAACTTTGCGGAGAAGTGCTCTTTAGAACCTCTGCAAGTGGCATTTTGTGCATCTTCTGTCACTTAGAAGCACGACTTTAGTTTCCCATGCATATACATTGCATTCGTGTGTACAATATAGACTGACCCTTCAGAATATATAGATGTTAGAAAGTTCAGATCGAAAGTAGGGCTAAAATCTCAACTGGGGTTATCAGTCCGAGTTGTCGCAAACCAAGAAGCTCTATCGCCGTATCCGTTCTCTCTTTGTTAAAAAGTGAACTTTTACGTTCTACGAAGAAGCGTGAGAGGGTGTGAGGGGGAGGAAAAGTAGGTGGGAAGAGCAGCGTTGTGCGATCGACCAACTCGGAGAATGTAAAAAGACGAAAGTGTTTTGATGGGTTGGCCATACAACGTGGAAGGCGCTCCAGTGGGGAAGTCTTATGTGGGATGTTAAAGCGTCTCGTTCAGCCGGAAGCGAGAACTTGGTTCGATTTGGCGAACTCGCGAAATCGAGCCGGTCGGCGGCACATAAGGGCCGAATGTGAAAGTGGGGTGAGAAAATCGGGGATTCTTGCGCTTTCGCGTACAGAGCGAGTGGACTTCGTTATACGTGCGGAGGAGCGCGGAAAGTCATGTATCACGAATAGTTTCTTCGAAACTCGCCGCGGCAACGATCGGCGTCGGCTGTCGGGAAAATTTCGCCGACGTCAGGATTGTGCATGTGTGTGTGTGCGCGCGCGCACACACACGTCGCGGCATTTACATTTCTCGATTTTCAAAAGCGTGCGGTTGACGTGCGTTTCGCGTAATTTTTACGAAAGGGAGGAGGGAGAAAGAGAGCGACTCCCGCAGCTGTCGGAGCGGTTGCCGCCGTGGTCGTCTGCCAAGTGCGCGGAATTGATTTTTAACTGTGAGTTATAATCTGATACTTCAGCTTGAGCGACGAGGAAGATTAAAATACAAGAACCAGACTGAGAATCTCCGGGATGCCGCGACAAATTTTCAGAAATTGCAAAACCGCGAAAATTCTCCGTTTTCAATTTCTATCCACAAATTCGAATTTTCAATCTCTGTCAATCGTATAGAGCGTTGTTGAATGACAGTTCAAAATTTTGCGGGTTTACTAAACCGAATAAAAAATACTTGGTCAATATAATTCGCAGATCAATCCTTTCAGAATAAATAGCAATTTTTTACGGTGTGAAAATAGAGGATTATCGCAGATTGTGCACGGAATTATTTTATTGTTTTATTATATCAGTAAATGTGAGAGACATTTTACACGTCGTTTTTGTATTTCAATACGAAATTCACATCTTTATATTATTAAATGTGAGAGACATTTTACACGTCGTTTTTGTATTTCAATACGAAATTCACATCTTTATATCATTGCATATCATAATTTTTTAAAGATCACTTGTTTGTTTTGAATTATTTGATAAGCATTTTGTAGCTGTTGTCACGAGAACAGAATTGGTTACTGAAAATAAGTACGCACACGTACTAAAAATATTAAAATATACCTAAATGTCGAGAAATGTTGGAAATTGAATTAGGAAATTTCAAAGGAGGTAGACGACTGAATAATACTCGTTCTACCAAAATTTGACCATTAACATAAATTTAATTGCCCCAATAATACCAAAAAACTTACACAGAGAAACTCGGCATTTGTTTTAAAAGATTTAATTTGTGAATCTATACATTTTTATTCACTTATTATTTTTATTCAGTTTAATAAATAGGAAAAACGGAAGGAAGTCACTATATTAATGAACATTACTTTTATTAAGTAAAAATTAAATAAAAATAAAGAGAGTATATCATATATATATATATATATATATATATATATATATATATATATACACATACATACATATACAGTTGCAGAAAATATCTCATTCTCGGTAGTAACGTCATATAACTCATAAGTTTATTCACTCATAACGATGAATATTATTGCAAAATTTCGAGACGTTAGAAAATTTGTTCAAAATTAGTAAGGAATTATAACGTTTTCACATTTGTCTCAGTAGGAAAAAAACGGCTTTTTTACCATTGTTCTTTGTCACAGTACTACCAATCAATATTTAGCTATAGATTTTTTCACAGTATCGAAATGTCAAATTCTAAAGTTTGAATCTGAAACAGTTCTTGCGCAAGTGCACGCCCCGAGATTAACATCTCGTGGAATTTTCAATGGGCCACATTTCTAGTACTTGAGGTCCAACTAGTTTGGCACTTGCATATTTGTAATATACTCATCATAAACTTTATTTTAAACTCAAAATGATTTCAAAACTTTTTGGCCATGAATCTGGGCTAGTGGCTCATAAGCAGTTGGCCACATAATTTAACACGCTCTTTAACACATAATTTTTCACAGTGCACTACTTTCCTCTCTCCCTTCGTTGGTCTCCTTCCTTTTATCACTCTTCCTGCACTTCTCAATTTTGTCTTTTTGACTCTCTTTACTTTATTTTCTACAACCTACATATTCTTTTCTTTTTTTTCCTATCTTCTATTCAAACATATAATCCTTTTGTTATACTAGTAAATATTAAAATAATCTCATAAATATAAAATTAATAATCATTGTTAGCGACAATATTTTACTTTTGTTTTATAAACTTCCCTAACACACTATTTTTTTGATATTGTTATTAAATATTACTAGATGTACAAATTAATTCAGTGTCATTATTTAAAAAAATCAAATTTATTTACAAAGAGAACGTTATATTTACAATTATTAAAATAATCTTAAATTGTCCTTAATTAAATAATACTGAAAATAATCTCCATTATTTGCAATAATTTTACGCTATCTTTCGAACAATTGCTGAATTCCGTCTTTATAAAAACTTGACAATTTTGAATCTATAAAGTTATCTGGATAATCTTTAGCATTTTAAATTCTTCTAAAGTGTGCATCTGACGGGTGATGCTGTAACGATCGAAACAGATGGCAGTCTGAAGAGGCCAAGCCCGGCGAATAAGCCGCGTGAGGGGAGATCTTCCCAGTTTAAAGAGTCTTTAAACGATAGTCTTTTGATTTCTTTTGCTTTGCGCAGCTGAGCGTTATCATGCTATAAAATAACTTTCCGGTTTCTTCATTTAGTAATTAGTTTAATAATAGTCTTTATAGTAATAGTAATTAGTTTAGCAAGTCTTTTGTACTGTAATTCATAATCCTATTGAGTTGAATTGTTGTTGACAGCTACATTTCAGCAGTTTTAGCAGTATTTTTTCTCAATCGAGATACAAAAAGCATACTATAACAAATATATACAATGTCGGCGAAAATTATGTTTTATTTATTAACATTTTTTAGATATTAACATTGCTCGTCTTTTTAATTTACGTCAGGAATTTGGTAAAGGATATTAATGACTCCAAAACTGCACAGTAGCGTGATAAAATATTTACACGATATATTTAAATGATTTTAAATCATATTTAGAAACGCGTAAGAATAAAAGCACCAAATTAACTTGTATACATAACATAAATTATGTTTTAACAGAGACATTTAGCAATTTCTTCTTTATTATCTCTTTTACAACAGATATAAACAAAATATATAGACTAACCTCGTTTTTCTTTAGCCTAAAGTTGTGAACCATGTTTTTTCTCAATAAAATGTATCTGTATTTTCTTACGATACAGACATGCAAAAAACAAATAATATTTCCTAGCGGTCTTATCGCCGTCCCGGTTGATCTCTTCGAGGTAAAGTATTTATTCATTAAGTATGTATTTTCAGGGTGCCCAAGAGGCGTATTTTCCGTGGTGCGCATCGAGGAAGCTACTTATAAACTCACTATTTATCAAACAAAATTACGTTTTCATATATTTATTTTACTATCTAAATAATAAATATAAATTTAAAACTAATTTTTTATGATACTACCTTGCCACGTTTCTCTCTAAATAATGCTACTCAAAGTATAATACAGCAGTTTTCTGGCCTACAATCGACCATTACAGAAAAACAGTATAGAAAATACTATCCTTTCTTCTACGTCGCATTTCCTGATATGTAATATTTATTACGGTAAGTTTTTAATTTGGATGGTATCACTTTTTACGAAGTTTTTTTTACATTGGATCAACTATAGGAATGATCAACTATAAGATGTCTCAGCTCGATTTCAATGTCTCGTGAAGATGCACAGTAAATTGAAGTAAACATAAAAGTTCTATATTGTTTTAATGTACGATATTTGTAATAACTATCGAGACATTAATTAAAGAAGATTTGTGAATGACAATGCTCGATATGGTAGATGAACTCTAGTTTACTGTGCTTGTCCATTAAATCAAACTGAACAAAAAATTGTCTACCATTTTGCAAATAACCATGTAAATTTTAATGCAACAATCTTCTTTAATTACTAATATTATAATATTACAATAATTTGTATATCTAATAATAATATTAATTAATTAATAACAGTTATTAAAGAAGATTGGTGCATTATCGCGCAAAATCGTGGAACAATTTTCTTCAATTATTAATTAAAAATGTATATGATTATTTGCAAAATAGTAAAGATACTCTTTTGCTCCGTTTGACGTAACGTACAAGCATAACACGGCAGACGTCGCTATTACAGTTCATTTAGGGGAGACTGGGGCAGATTCGCTAATTTTTTGGAATTTCAGTAATAAAACAGTTTAAGCATTTAATTGTTCCAATTGACAATGATAAAGACAACCTTCCTTTATATTTTGATCCTATCGACAATACTATAAACCGTATAGTTTCGTTTGTAATAATAAAAATATCAACACGCAGCATAAATGCATACCTGCCCCGATACCGGGATAAGTACGCTAGCAGCTCGGGATAGGTTAGCATTATATAAAATACAGGGTGTCCCGTGTCACCTTCACAATCTCTTGTGAGGACGTAAAGCGAATTGAAATAAACACAAAAGTCCAATACCGTTTTGCGATATTAATTAAAAAAGATTGGTGAGTGATCTCGCGCGATGTGGTATATGAGCTGCAATTGCGCCATCTGCCGTTGTATACTACATTAAGTCAAACTGAACAAAAAGTCCTCTACCATTTTGCAAATAACAACATAGATTTTTAGATATTAATTAAAGAAAATTTGTGCATTATGGAACATAATCATGTAACAATTTTCTTTGATTAAAATCTAAAAATCTATGTTGTCATTTGCAAAATAGTAGAGTACCTTTTTATTTAGTTTGACTTAATGTACAAGTATACAACGGCAGACAGCGCAATTGCAGCTCATATACCACATCGCGCGTGATCATTTACAAATCTTTTTTAATTTTTAATTTTAATATCTTGAGATTTATATATATATATATATATATATATATATATATATATATATATATATATATATATATATATATATATATATATATATATATATATATATAT
>NW_022639534.1:706616-729378 GCF_010583005.1 Odontomachus brunneus
TATATATATATATATATATATATATATATATATATATATATATATATTGCGAATATCGCAAAACGGTATTGGACTTTTGTGTTCATTTCAATCTGCTTTACGTCCTCACAAGAGATTGTAAATGTGATATGGGACACCCTGTATATGTAATTGTGCATTTTGAAGAGTGTTAAACCAAGAAATTATACAATGAGATATCATATACGATATCTTTGTGCCTAAAAGTTTTATTTAAAATGTAAAACAAAGGGAAATAATTTTATGTAACATACTTCATATGTGTAAGCATACAAGAACGTAAATTATATAATAAACGTAAAGATATGAAATAAGATATGAAATCAATGTGTACACGCAAGCATAAAGATAAAAAAAATTCATCAGTGCTACCATAGAAAGAAATTAGCGAACCTACCCCATCTGCTCATTCCTGCGATTTTAATAATTTTAAGAAGTTCACTGTTATTATACAAAATAGTGTATCATATATCTGCAACAAACTTCACTTTAACTAATATTACATAACTTCCAATCCATTCATTCACGATAGAAAATGTGAGGAGAAAATTTCGAGACGTCTAAAACTTTACTCGACGGCCCTCAAATTAGTTTTTTCTTTCTTTTAGTTGTAATATTTGTCCGATTGTAATGAAAATTGGACATAAGTACCTTTATACTTTATACTTTAGAAAATTTCGAGACGTCTAAAACTTTACTCGACTGCCCTCAAATTATTATTTTTTTTTCTTTTAGCTATAATATTTGTCTGATTATAATAAAAATTGGACATAAGTATTTTTATACTAAACAAAATATTTTATGATTCCATACTGTTTGTTTCACAATAAATATATAAACGAAACGATTTGCAAATCTACCCCTGCTATGAATCTATCTCGCCCTTATAGAAATATCATACTAAGAATCATTGATAATTACTTATTATCCAGTATTTTTAATACTAAAAATAAGCAATTATCAATGATTCTTAGTATGATATTTCTATAAGGGCGGTCTTCCCTACCATTTCATGTGTAATTCATAAATCTTCTACAATTCACCGAGTGAAAAGTTCACAGAAATTGATTATTTTATTCTCTTTGAAAAAATTCCCGAAAATTCTCGACTTTTTCACCTTCTAAATCAGAACACTGCCTTTAACCCCTTCGCTGGCACGTTTATTTCACGTTTAAGCACGTTTGTGCTTCGGTGGGCAGAGAAAAAAGTCGGAGAATTTTTTTGAAACTTGTGTACAGAAGGTTTTTAGATCGCTGAATACGATTTTGAAGTCAGAATTGTAAAATTCAAAATGGCGGGTCATATATTCGCAAAATAAAACATCTTGTTAGATTCCATTAAAACTCGGTATAGAAGGGTTTTCGGAGTTGCTGAATACGACTTTGAGATCATAATTGTAAAATTCAAAATGGCGGATCCAATATGGCGGATTTATGGGAGAATTGTCATGTTACAATACTTATCTTTTAGCATACTCAACTCTCCATTTTTCACCTCCGGCATTAGCTGATGATTCTAGAATCATTACTCCGGAATATACCATGACGAGACTACGCAGTAGGATTTTATACATTCCATTTTAGTTTTTTTATATTTTTTTTGTAATTTTGTATTATTTTTTTTATTATTTTTATAATTTGTATTATTTTTGTATTTCTTGCATTTCATTTGGTTTTTTTTTTTAGTTTTGTATTATTTTTCGAATTTATGATCAGTCATATTGGATCCATCATATTGGGTCCGCCATTTTGAATTTTACAATTCTGACCTCAAAATCGTATTCAGCGACCCCAAAAACCCCTCTATACCAAGTTTTAATAAAATCGAACAAGATATTTTATTTTTCGAATATAATGATCCGCCATATTGAATTCACCATTTTGAATTTTACAATTCTGACCTCAAAATCGTATTCAGCGACCCCAAAAACCCCTCTATACCAAGTTTTAATAAAATCGAACAAGATATTTTATTTTTCGAATATAATGATCCGCCATATTGAATTCACCATTTTGAATTTTACAATTCTGACTTCAAAATCGTATTCAGAGATCCCAAAAACCCCTATATACAGAATATGACAAAATTTGCATCATTGAATTGCAAAATATATACATGACGCCAATTGGCGTCATTACCCATCTGAACACGTTTCTCTTTGACGCCAATTGGCGTCATTGCCAGCGAAGGGGTTAAAATTTTATGCGATTTGCCTGCACACCGTTCATGAGAAATTTTATGCTAAGTATCGCAATTTTGCACACGTAACCTTACAGTAGATGCAATATACAGAGTGTCCTAGGTTGATTTCACAATTTCTCGTGAGGACTTAGAGCAAATTGAAATGAGCAAGAGAGTCCGGTTTACAAAAATATACAATAATAATCAAGGCAATGCAAAAAAATTTTTTGTTGTAAAATTATTAAAAAATGGCGGAGTTATTAAGTGACAATCAAAGCGCCTCGCTACTTGAGTTTTTGATTGGCGGGACAAATGGAACTCGTAATTTTT
The DNA here is from genome assembly GCF_010583005.1 of Odontomachus brunneus. Lineage (NCBI taxonomy): Eukaryota > Metazoa > Arthropoda > Insecta > Hymenoptera > Formicidae > Odontomachus > Odontomachus brunneus. The sequence goes on from NW_022639534.1 coordinate 709,146, forward strand.
ATCTAAAAAAAAATCAAAAATATTTTTAATTTTTATTTTTATAGTCGATGAACTAAGAAAAAAGCATAAAATCATAAAAATGTACGAACTTAAACGAAAAAGTGACAATTTTCAAAGAAGAATTTTCCGTTGTTTATGCAATAGAAATTGTTTAAATGAAGTTTTTACCGTTTTTTTTAATTCATTTAGAATGGTTAGCAATACTCTAGAAAATAAACTTTGATTTGGGTCGATAGGTAAAATAGTTTTCTTGCTATCTTGCTCACCAATCAAAAACTCAAGTAGCGAGGCGCTTTGATTGTCACCTAACAACTCCGCCATTTTTACATAATTTTGCATTGCCTTGATTATTATTGCGATTTTTGTAAACCAGACTCTCTTGCTCATCTCAATCTGCTCTATGTCCTCACGAGAAATTCTGAAATCAACCTGGGACACCCTGTATATTGCATCTACTGTAAGGTTACGTGTGCAAAATTGCGATACTTAGCATAAAATTTCTCATGAACGATGTGCAAGCAAATCGCAAGAAACTTTAAGGCAGTGTTCTGATTCAGAAGGCGAAAAAATCGATGATTTTCGAGAATTTTTTCAAAGAGAATGAAATAATCAATCCCCTGTGAACTTTTTATTACATTTTAATGCACATTTCAGTAGTGCAACAAAAATTTTTGTTATAAAATTATTTAAAAATGGCGGAGTTATTAAGTGACAATCAAAGCGCCTCGCTACTTGAGTTTTTGATTGGCGAGACAAATGGAACTCGTAATTTTTATCTAAAAAAAAAAAATATTTGTAATTTACATGTATTTTTATAGTCAATGAACTAAGAAAACTAAGAAAAAAGCATAAAATCATAAAAATGTACGAACTTAAACGAAAAAGTGACAATTTTCAAAGAAGAATTTTCCGGTGTTTATGCAATAGAAATGGTTTAAATGAAGTTTTTACCGTTTTTTTTATTCATTTAGAATGGTTAGCAATATTCTAGAAAATAAACTTTGATTTGGGTCGATAAGTAAAATAGTTTTTTTGTTATCTTGCCCGCCAATCAAAAACTCAAGTAACGAGGCGCTTTGATTGTCACCTAACAACTCTGTCATTTTTAAATAATTTTACAATAAACAATTTTTTTGCATTGCTGAAATGTGCATTAAAATGTAACCAAAAGTTCACAGAGGTTGATTATTTCATTCTCTTTGAAAAAATTCCCGAAAATCATCGATTTTTTCGCCTTCTAAATCAGGACACTGCCTTAACTACGAGTGTGTTTCACTGCGATAAATGTTACGTCAAGTTTTCGTAGGACTTGAAGCATTTTTTCTCGAAGCGAATAGACTCCTAAGGGAAAGGACCTCGCTTCTCTCGTACGCGCGAACGGTCGTTTTCTTTCAGCGGACGGTCAGGTAAATAGCGCAGATAAGATCTATTTCTCTTATAGCGCTCTTATCGCGAGCAAGAGCCGAAGGATCCTTGAATTCTGATCCTTATCAATTTTCCGCATTACCCCCGAGCGTCCACGGGGTGTCTGATTAAGATGCGCCCGTAGCGCGATGCCGTACCACCGCTTAGGATCGTCGGCGGCGGGCTTTTAGCCCGGAAAGTACGCGAAGATAGAAGCTTCTCGCAATTCATCTCGCAGCTTTTATAAACTCAACGGCCGCTTCGCGAGGTCAGCCGGTCTCTACCGGGTGTCCTAGGATTATCCCGCTGTAAGCGGAACGATTGTTATTCGAGCGCGTCTCCCCGCCGTCAGTTAGAATAATCTTCCACGAGCGATTATCCGTTTCACACGCTAATTACGCATGCCGCTTGAGACAGTCGAATCACGTCGATAACTCGATCAGAATTTCGCACGTACACGGGCAGATCGGTCGGGAAGTTTCGCGGCTGTGCGACGAAAACCGGTGCCCGCACGAAAACAAATCAACCAAGGTAATGAAGCTGTTGCAGTTTATCAGTGGCTTATCGATTCGCTCGCCGAGTTCTCCGCCTCAACTCGACTCCGGGATTGACCAGAGTTTAGCCGTGTAATCCTTGCCGCTGATTGGCTATCTGCGAACTTGACCTCCGTTTAATTCTTTAAGCAAACAAGCGCGCAAACTTATCGAGCGTGCTTCGAGTGGCTGATGGTTTTTCTTACTGTTGCCGAGAGCTAGCTCATTATTGCACAGACCTGCTTTACAGTCTTAACAGTCTGATGGCTCAGTAAATTAAGAGAAAAAAATCGAGTAAAGGGAACCAGATCTCTTTTGTTCCACGAAAATCAAGTTAACTTTTAACCGGTTCACTGGTAAGCACACATATATGTGTAGGAAAAAAAAGTGTCACACTGGTAAGCACACATATATATGTGTTGGCTGTATATCTCCGCCAGTTTTAAGCGGATTTACATGAAACGTGCTACCCTCATGTTTTCTGAATCGCTGATTAAGAATCCGAGGTCAAATTTGAGAAATTTAAAATGACGGATTCAATATATCGGCTTCAAGTGATTAACTTTAATATTCCATTACAGATACGGAACAAACTCGGTATGATATTCAGTATGATTCTATGGATACTCCGTTTCCTAACAGCACAAACTGACGTCCAGGAGACGTCCTGAGAACGTTTCTACGTCCTCAGGAAATCTATGGGACGTCCCCAAGAGATTTTGTGCTGTATGGGTTATTAGCTAGTGAAATATTATGAATTTTATATTATAAATTATAAAATGAAACAATATAAAAATATATTCAGAATTGACTTTAGAGAAAATTTGACCCTGAAAATATAATGAACGATATAAAGGATGTTAGTTTTGGGTGCATGGGTAAAAGTACCGTTAACAAATTTGATCTCGAATTCGTAATCAGTTAAAAAACCCTTTATTATAAGCTTTCATTTAAAATGCGGAATTTTTTGTTCTCACCAGTTTTGGCACGAAACGTTGATTCCGAGTTCACCAGTGAACCGGTTAAGGCCCAAGGTGCATAATTATGTGCACTCACTTTGAGTCGTCTACAAATTTTTTACATTGCCGAGGTAACGATTCCACGTTAATATAATATTATGTTAATCGATATGTTCATGTGGATTTTTCAAGAAAATTGAAGCATATGTTATTCTTGTTAAGAACAATATGCGCCATTCCGTTCGACAATCTTTTGCTATCCTTCACATAATTTCATAATTTCCCTCTTGCAAAACTTTTGTGCTTTTCTGGCAAAGAAACATTCCAAATGATTTTTCACTCTAGAGAAGCGAAGTTTATACCGCCAAGAGAGTTCTGTGAACGAAACAGATAATGATCGGAGGGGGCAATGTCGGGTGAATATGATGGCAAAACATCCCAGTTAAACTCTAACAATTCCTACGGAAATAAAAGAGCATAATGCACCGGAAAAACTCATTGTCGCCTTCCATTTTCAAGCCGCAGCAAAGACAACTGTACTTCTTTAAACACTATCACTTACAACACAAAATATGCTCTGAAGTGTCAGCTATCAAAGCATATACATGGATTGCTAATTGTGTGTATAGAATTATCCTCCTAATATCAACATGTGAATGTCAGCTAGACAAAAATCCGCTCAAATTTATGAATCAAACCAATATTATCGATCTGTTCTGGATAGAGCTATGTCTTTTGTCTCAATTCGCGAAACAATAATTTTCACACTAAAGATACCAATATAGCGATTGTGTGCAGAGCAAAATCGTTAAAGCTCAAAATTGTGTAAAGGTTGTTATGGAAGAAAGTAAGCAAATTTTATTTTCTCAATTTGTTATCGATATCATCTTAAAGTACAAGGTTGGCGGTCCTGTGTCTATTATCGTGGTTATAAGATCTATTAAATTCTGTAGCTAAGGCACATGTGCAAACATAAATATACATCATTATGTACATTCAGAAAATCATACTTCTCGACGGTTAATTTTATTCGAATCACGAAACTCTTCATCAGAAGCGCCTCTTAAAACTATCTTATGAAAGGAAAAATTTTACTCGAAAAATTTTACTCGAATGATCGATATCTAGGCCTTAAAGAAACACTGCTTGTGAGTCAAGTCAAGCATTTAATACAAAAATTTCAACAAAATTTATTCAACAATAGAAGATTAACGGAACTGAAACATAGTTGTATGTATGTAAACATAGTTGTATGTATGTATTTGTTTAGCTACCAAAATGTTGATCTAACTACAGAATACGAGTAATTCTACTTTTGAGATAAAAATTAAGTTAATTAAATTACGTGAGAGAAAAAATTACGAAATTAAATTAATTATTAAATTTAATTATTAGAATTAAATTTAATAATAATTAATTAAATTACGTGAGAAACGAACAATATACGTCGCGTCAACTTTACGATTACATTCTTAAATTAAATATTTGCTTTGCACAAGCAACAAATTAAAATATTTCCATAATTTTAGTGAAATAATCAGAACAACTAAATCGCCATGTAATATGTAACCTTGAAAATAAATTTATTTAATTTGATTTGCGAATGATACCGGTTGATTTTTTATAGTGTAGTAATTAAGCGTTTTTAGTTACTCGTATGATGTCAACAAATATCAGTTCATCATGACTGTACAACGAACCGACAACAATGTCTCAACTAAATAGTGTTCATAGTACTTATTACATACTTTAAACTATGTATCATGGTATTTATAACGTAAAATATAAAATACTATACAAAAATAACTAATATTCCCTCAATAAAACTTCGTAGAATAATCAATAGTTATAATCCACGATATGTATATGGAGGGAATCATTATAATTTACAAGAATATATAACTAATTTAATATTCATTTAACATAACTTTTTTTAACATAATAAATTAAATAGAAAATTTATTATTTTTTTAAAGAATATAAATCTCTAGTTAATATAATAAATTCTCTAAAGAATAGTAAATTCGAGTAAAGAAACATAATAAATCTTTTATTATTATAAATTTCAATTCTTTATAAAAATATAAGCATAACGGAACGATAATAAGAAAATTAACGGAAGGAAATTAAAGTAAAATGTCAAAATGTCTCTTACAAAATTCTATAGTAACTTTTATCAGAAAATTCTATCTCTGTGTGGGCATAATGCGTGTGATTGAAAATTACCCCTATGCCTATACTCTGACAGATTGTGAGAAAAAAAATACTTAAAAAATAAAAAAACATTTATTCAGTAGATAGTAATGTAGTGTAGGTACTAAATATTTATTTAAATTTAAATTCTCTTATTTAAATAAAATATTACTTTTTCATAAAAAATTACAGTTTAAAAAATATATATATCCTTCTTTGAAAAATATTTGTTCTTAATGTAAAAAGAAATATATATATATATATATATATATATATATATATTAGTATAAATAAATATGTTATTAGTACTCATCAAATAAATATTTTTTCACCTTTTAGATAGTTTTTTTCTTAGCGCAGTAAATGTTAGAACTACCAGTCTACCCACATAGCAAAGTCAATGTTATTATTATTAAAATGTTGCTATATCTTAGGAAATTAATTTTTTTTTGCGTGGAAATATAATGTTGTGGTAACTTTCTTTATTGGGGAACAACACATTAATGTTATCAAAACGTTATCTTAAGGTGGAATTAACTGGTTATACTTCAGTAAATATGTGGAAATGATACTAATTTAACCACAAAGCAATTTTGAATTAACCAAGACAACCTTGCATTGATATGTTCGGGTTAAGGTTTATTACAAGTCTCAGGAAGTAACATTTTAGGGTCATATTTGCCATCATTGCCATGTTTAACAATATGATCAGAAACTTCTTAAATTTAATGCTACATTGTAAAAATTGATGTGTTAAATTTAATACATTTCATGTGTCCTAAATCATCCACTCTCATTTATAAATTTAACACAAAACAAATGTGTTAAAAACACGGGAATACAGTTAGGAATCAGTCAGGTTGTGTTAAGTTGACATATTTAATATGTCAGACATATAGATTATGTCAATTTAACATTTTTATTTCATTAAAACCATAGATTAATACTTCTCTCAAATGTTGAAGTAACATTTTATTTTAGTGAATTTAACATTATATATATAAGTCAATTTAACAAACTGTGATTCCTGACGATAGTCAAGTGTTAAATTCTTGTGTTAATTTTTTACATATTATGCGTGTTTTTACCACATTTGTTTTGTGTTAAATTTACACATAAATGAGAGTGGATGATTTGGGACACATAAAATATTAAATTTAACACATCAGTTTTTACAGTGTAGTGTAATATTTTTGTGCTATGTGGGTGTGTGTATAAGCAAGCTGACGGACATTACCGCGATGAAATCCTCGTTGAAATCCTCCTGAAAAATCGATGGTAATCAAAGACGTGATAAAAAATCCAGCTGCGAATCTGTGGAAGCCGAAGGTAAAGATATTCGACCGGGAAACTGTTATCCAGAATCGCGCTGAAATTGCTCCGGCGACGCGCTCTCGCGTTAATTTACAGGAGACACAATTTCTCGTATTTTCTCCTCTCTTTTTTTTTCTCGATTACGTAAGTTGTCGCGTGCCTTTGTGAATATTGAGTCGTGCAGCACAATGAGTCGGTTGGCGATGCGCTACATTAACGATGTTTTATTAAGGGGGCGCCGCGCGCGCTCAAAGGCGCGTATTGTGTCAACGGGGGAGGGCGGTTTACAAGGGTTTCATTATCTTCCTTTTTTACCGGAGCGGGAAGGGGAGGAGACCGCTTTTCAGATCCAGAACGGCCGGCGCACGTGTACTCGCGCGTATCCGCTTATTAGCGGACGTTCTCGCGTAACGCTATTCGCCGACAGAAACACGTTGTCCCTGCCGGTGAAACGCCGGGTGCGCTCACACACAGTACGTTTCACGCCGGCAATCGCCCATTGCGAGAGTCGCCCCGGCAGCACGGCTGGGTTAATGGAAAACACCATTTTCGCCGGAAAAGCTCCCTGCTGCCTTTATAAATCTCGTTCGTCTCTCACGATGAGAACGTCGCGGCTCGCTGCTGGTAAAACGCGTTGTTAATAATCACGAGAATCCACGCGACAATGTCCTCGACAACGACGACGACGACAAGAAGAAGGAGGAGGAGGAGAATGAAGTGGTTCGAGGTGACGATTCGCGAGTTCCCGTGGTCGTTTGAAAAGCGCGTAGTTTGCGCGGCGAAGCGGAGAAAATTAATTTGCGTGGAGAAAGAAACTCTCCCGATTTTTCACAAAACTCGCGCGCGCGTCGTACCGCCCGAGAATTCTCAATATATCCGCGGCTTGTATTATGAGAGTATCGGAAAATAATCAATCATATTTGCCGTGTTTGCGTAATATCTTTTCGATACTATTTTTTGACGGATGATTATGCGCACGGTAGTTCGAGTCAAAAATTAAAAAGATAGGAAAGGAAAAAATAAGAGGGAGAAGGGAGGGAAATACACCGCGTACTCGGCCTGAGTTACGAATAGGGCGGCCAGCTTTAAATCAGCAAATTTTGAGATATCGACTTTAAAAGAATCGAGATTTTTTCATTGGTACATCAGATTATAAAATATCTTGCAATATCAACGTACATACATGTGATGCAATGTGATGAATAGGCAATGTTCCATAGCCTATTCACGAAATTCTATTCAGAATTAATTCTAAATAGAATTCTAATAGAATTAATTCCATTCAGTATTAGTTTTATAATTTAATATTCGGTGTGATTAAATTTTATTAAATCCTCTAATGAGATATATACACACACGTACATACAGGTATATCTTGATAGATTAATTTTTAAAATAGATTAATTGATTAAATTACATAAGTAATACACGTAGGTACACTGAGAGAAAAGACTGGTAACTATAACAAACTGCATTTAGTTACAGAAATTCGTTGAATCCTTAGTAACTAATACTAAATATGATAATAATTACCAAATATTTAATATATCGGAAGTATGGCGTAATTGCATTCACAGTAACATCAGTTTAATAATTTAGTAATAGTTACTTAATATTAAATATTTAATATGAAATATATTATGGTTATGAACAGATATTTGATAATTGTTATGAAATTCTTATATCCCATGTAATAAAAAATTCAGTAGGTACGAGTTCTATTTTGTTACCAGTATAAGTATGTTTTGTTGCCGCACAACGAAAAATTCATTCATTTGCAGCTATTACATCGTTCCAATATCTATTATTACAGATGGTTGGTTGAACCTACCAAACATTTTGTAACTATTACAAAATCGCTTATTTTGCTCAACTATTCAATAAGTTTTATTTACCAAATATATTCTGGAAGCAAATAAATTTTATTTCTGTCAAATAAATAATTTATTTTACAGAACTAAAGTAATTAATAAGTATTGCCATAGCTTTGGCCCGCTATATTTACGTCTATCATTTAGTAATAGTAACCAAATTTTGATAATATTTATTAAATTCTTCTCTCAGTGTAATTTCCTAAGTAGAGAAAGGGCAGCTTTGCTAGCTTTTGCTAGCTAATAACTGATTAGGAATTTTTATTAAAGTTCCTGGCCGATTTAGACGATATTGGCTTCGTCAGTAACTGAACAATACAACTAGTCAATTTTTGACCAGTTTTCAATCAATTTCTGACCAGTATTTTTGCAAAACTTTCCTTTTCTGCAAAGTTCTGTTAAATATTTTATTTTAGAGACCCCAAATTTTTTTTAATATTTTTGATAATGTCATCGCATAATACTAGTCTTTTGAGATCCAGTTTTAATCGTCCCCATATGATATTTGTTCCAGAGATATACCATTAGATATCTATACAACCTCAAAAATAGTACAATTAGTACAATTACTAACATATTATCCTAATTTAACTTTATGATTTTCGAATTTATAGATTTTGACTTTATGAGTTTTGGATTTTTAGAGTTTGAGTTCTATTTTGGATTTTCGGCTTTTTTGTATTTTGGGCTTATTATTTATATTTTGGATTTTGGAATATTGAGATTTTTAGTTTCTTGAGTTCTAAGTTTAGAGCACATGTATCCATTTTAATTTTAATTTTAATTTTAATATGTTCCATTTTAATTTTAATATGTTTAATATGTTTAAAGTAGTATATCTCGGGAACAAAATATCGTACAAGGACGATTAAAAATGGTTTTTAAAGGAGAAAACTAGTACTATGCGATAACATGAACTGAAGTATTAAATAAAATCAGTGTCTCTAATCAGTGTCAAATCAGTGTCTCTAATCAGTGTCAAATAAATACATAAATTTGGCCAAAATCGTCATCTTTCTAATTTCTAATATCTAATTTCATTTATCTCGGAAACCTAACGTGATAGGCAAATTTTGATGCCAGATTCGGATTTAGCGTATAAAATCATGTAAGAAACCACTATCAAATCTCAAACATCAAACTCATGCAGACCCCCCTATATAATAAATAGTAGTAAAATTTTATACTATTTATTTCACGTTATGTGATAAAAAGTGTATGGCATCTCGCCTAAGGATTCTTTTAGGATATCTCTATAGAGAGTCGAAAATCATGATATCCCGCAAAATTCGAGATAGCTATTTTAGTTATGAAGACTATTCGAACATGATTCACGTATAACCCTTTGCTTGACAAACCCAAAAATTTAAGGAATAACATGTTTGAGTGTTTATATGAAATAAATAGCATCTTCTGAATGCAATTATATATTGTTATCCAAATATCATTTTGAAAAGTTCATTTCAACGATTTTTGTTATCTAGTTGCAACGAACAGAACAAGTAATCAGATGTTGCTCCAGAATAGCAATGTTAAATAAATGCGATCTATATCCATCGTTTTTCCATATAGCTCATGAGAAATCGATATTGCTTGAAAATAACATTACCAAATAGAGGAATGAAATAATTCGTATATAATTCATGTCGTTCTCAAAATTTCTCAAATTGATCTGCTATTGCAATTCCTCAGAATACTTAAATGCTTGAAACGCCATTTGTAACACACGAGAATCCTTTCTCTCTAATGGTTCGCCATCAAGCACACAAGTTCTATTACAGTTGTGCAGAATGCACGAAGGGCTTAATAATGCAGACAACCGACCTTTTCGCGAGATCCGCGTCTGAACGATATCCGACAAAAATGGCGTTCTGAATAACGTTCGTAAGTGTATCGACAAGGATAGGGGGTTGACGCGCGTATCCACATAGTGCTACGAAATGTCGATCCGTTATTCGCAGAAAGAGCTGAGCATTTCGAGCGAGATCCCCGCCACGTTGCGCTGTGAAATTGCCAAAGGATCGATTGTGTATTGCGAAAAATAGTAGGAATTACGAGACAGAATTCTCACTTAACTGAGTAATATTTTTACCGTGATGAAATGAATATTAAGAATTCAATACGAGACAATTCAATACGAGACAATGCAATTTATTCTAAAAACCAATACTATTAATTATTTGCGAATGTGACGCATCCCGAGTAGAAATTTAAAACGAAAATTAAAAAGGACATGTATAGGGGGTTTTTCTCTACTTCTATCAAAGCCCTATAAAGATAGATCCACTTGGGTTCCATCTTTACATAGAAATGTAACACTTTTAAGCAAAATTAGCGCATAAACTTGTAAATCTAACTAGGTCCTATTTTTAATATATTCATTTAAAGTGTAATAAATTACATTTTTTCTTAATATGCTTATAGTAAACTCGGGTATTATGGCCATACCGGAAAGATGGCCATAGGCTGTAATTTCTCTAATAATTATAAAACATTGCGTTTGTGTAATCAGTCATAAAGATAATCGATATTTATTGTACTGTATGTGCGTGCATTTTTCGAAATAGCAAGATTATGAATATTACACTATATTTTTATCTTCGACTGCCTGTAAAATTTCTTATGTGTCCACTAAAACTTGCTGTAACGTCGAATAAATTACGGTTAAGCTATCGCAATCAACGTTAGATACGTGAAGCAGGTATGTAAATTGTAATATAACATGCATTTTTATTTTTGTTTTCACTATTTGTTTATAAGTATTATTATAATTGTTTTTCACTCACAAGATGGCTCACTATCATTTTAACATTTACAAAACGAAAGTCGTTATATTTCAAAAATTACTTTCAATATTACAATAATTAAATTTTATGTGCAATATGTTTTGGATTTAAAATTTAAGTTTTATAATAGAGGTTTCTATTTTATATGTGTATTATATTTCTGACAAATAATATGTATTAAATACTCTATACTAAAATGAATATGTCAAATTAAGCGTTTTTCATTATTTTATGAAATAATAGGTACAGAATTTTGAACATAAAATATATATGGGTCATCTTATGGCTATTTTGTCTTAAAAATTTAGATAAGATGGCCAATGCTTATGTTTTGATATTTTCGTAATAAATAATTTCACTGAAGTATTTTTCTTTTAACTCTGGTATTATATACTGTAGGTTTCAATGAAGTAATGTGTCAAACGCTATTAAGAAATAACAATAAGAAAAGTATTTTCTTTGCATTTTAAAAAAGTATGGCCATCTTATTCGAGTTTACCCTATTATAATCTTTCTTATAACTTTTATTATATACAATCTTATATATAATTATATAATTATATATAATTATATATATATATATATATATATATATATATATATACTGTTATTATTATTATCAATATCGAACATTTTCTTCCTTTGGTTAATTTATCAATTTATTTTTTATACAAAATCACAAAAGTTTTGTAATACTAAAATTCATATTTATCTTAATTATTTAAGATATAATAACATCGAAATATTTATTTTATAATTATCAATTATTAACTATTAATGAATAATCGTTACTTTACTGAAACCATTTCAGGAATTGGCTAACTTGCTCCTGACCGAGTCTTATTAGCCCAAGCCGTTTGGGGTTTCAGCATTAATTCATGGCCTATTCACGAAATTCTATTCAGAATTAGTCTATCTGGGCCTTATGAAGACATTCCTATTTTAGGGCATCCTTGGCTAAGGCTATTACATACTTAGAGTCTGCTCCAATTAATTTCTATCTGGAGTTAAATTTAATACTCGGTGTGATTAAATTTTATTAAATCCTCTAACGAGTTGGATCTACGAATGCTGTTTACGAATTAAATATGTCAGCTGTATGTTTCTACTGCCTTCAGTAATTATAAAATAAATGCAAATCGTAAGAGAACATTTAAAAAAATATACAAAATTCACACAAAAACGGCAGAATGCTAAAAGCCTGACTCTGAGGATTAAATTTGATGTCATTTTCGCATAATAACTAGCATGTTAGCTTATATTAGCTTCATATTTTTTGATTATACCCAAATGTCAAGTATGTTCTCTTTTTTGTTTCTCGCCACGATGAAAATGCGATACTTCTCATGTGAAATTGTTTGACAAGTAATTTCGTTCCAAATGTTTCTAAATGGTGCCGAAATTATTACTTAACATAAAAGATTTACTTAAGATCACTACGAAATTACAAATAACAGATTATATTGTTGTGTTTATTGGAGAAAATAATGATGATAACAGTTGCGACCAGAAATTCCAAAACCAATGGAACAATAAAGACAGAGACAAGAAAAAATTTACTCATCGCGTCCAATTTTGAAAAGGTGCTTATAAATATGCTGATAGACCACATGCGGATTTTCTGTCATCAGCTATTCGTACATTCAACTAACACGGTGCAAGCAATCTATGCTGTAGGAAATAATATACGCCTTCAATTATTGTATAAGATATGAGTTTTCTAACAATTGATCCGTGCGACTCTTAAATTCGATTCCCTCACTGATATCACATTTACTTATATTCTGCTACAGAATACGTATCATCTTGAATTGTGCTTCCAAGCGTCTAGGGATATGACATTCTCACCTTTCCTATCGCCAGTCGCGCATATCTATTCACGTGAAACGAGAGCGTGCGAGAGGTGAGAAAAGTCAACGAAGATACGTTATCGAATCCCAGCCGTCGTCTTTTACCGTCGCCGTCTACATTCGAGATGACTGAGTGATCCGACGAACGGGCGGAGCCTCGGAGTCTCGGAGAAGTAGCGAATCCAAAAATTCACAGATGCGAAAGTCTCAGAGACCCGAAAGGCTCGGAATACGAAATTCCCCGGGGACGAGGACTCGAGCGCTCAAAGCTTGCCAGGTCTTAGGACGATTAATCAAAAGCTCACGAGACGGCCCGAAATCCTAGGATTCGAGCAGTAAGGAGCCGTAAGGATCCAGAGATCCAAGCATCTTGGAAGATTCAGGAGCTTTAACGCGCAAGAGAGCGCAAGAAGTCGAGTAATCTGCCGGACGGGAGAAGCGTCTTGACGAGCATTGCGAGCAAACCTACGTGCGATATATCGCGAAGCCTCGTTTCAAGCTTTTTATCGCACGTCCGCCGATAATCGGCGCGTCCGACCATTGAACGAGGTGATCACGCGGAATTCGATCGAACACCTCTTAGCCGAATTCTGTCGTCCGTGAGGACGCAGCATGGTGCGAAACCCGGCGTGAATATTGCCAAACGCGTCCGCCTAGCTATAATCGTGGACACTGAGGTGTGCAAGTGTGTGTGTATACATGGCCCGCTATAGTTTGATGTTTAGGTCTGATCGCAGCCCTAATTGAATGCACGACGAGCGTCGGCAGTCTTGCGGTTCCTGGCTGCTATGGAGATTTTGGGAAACAAGAGATGTTGCTCTGATGTTGAGCAACGATAGTGGTAGAGGCAAAGAGACTACCCAAACAAATTTTTATGATTATCACCATGTGAAACACAATGAAAACTTTATAATTTTTTTATTTCCTTTATGGAACAAATATATTATATTAAATGAATCATTAAATTGATTGAATTTATTTATTTATCAGATAATGATATAAATGTTATGTTAGTGCAAGAATAAATTTATTTATTCAGTACATATTTGCTAAATAGAAATTTGCCAAAAATATATTTACTATATACTCTGAGATATATTAAGTTTATTTTATTTATCATATTATATTTTACGTGACATATTAAATTCTGATAATTTCTTTTTTATTTCTCGTCATTCTATGTGATGAATATAAGTGCCATATTAATTAACAACAATATTAACAATTAAATTAACATTAACATTAACATATGTAAACAGTTATGTTGTAATCATTACACAACATTAATTGTTACAGTATCAAGAATTGTCAAATCGATTTTATCTTGTCGTGTAAACATATTAGGACCTTAACTTAGTTTCCGCCCGCAAATGTTAGATGGCAATGCAAACAGTTCTAGTAGTCATTACTAACGAAACAGGTAGTTTGTGATTAATTTCGACATTTCTCGATAACATTCAGTCAGCATACACAATTATTTTCCTAAACAACAATTTCTTTTGCTTTGTGAAAAATGGAACGCGATAAAGTGTTTTTTCGACATGTGCTTTTGCACTATTTTGATTTGAAAAAAAGTGTAGCAGAAGTTCATCGATTACTTGAAGAAGGTTATGGTGATCGAGCTCCATCACATACAACATGTAAAGAGTGGTATAGACGATTCAAAAGTAATGATTTTGATGTCAATGACAAACCACGCTCAGGACAGCCAAAAAAATTCCAAGACGATGAATTGCTAGCATTATTGCATGAAAACTCGGCTCGAACGTTACAAGAACTTGGAAACGAGCTAGGAGTTACTGAAGCAGCTGTTTCCAAACGTTTACACGCCATGGGAAAGATCCAAAAGGAAGGAAGATGGGTACCACATGAATTGTCTGAAAGTGCCATTCACAACCGTTTCAATATCACGGTTTCGTTGCTTGCCAGGCAAAAAAAGAAGAGTTTTCTGTGGCGTATTGTGACTGGCGATGAAAAGTGGATCTACTACGACAATCCCAAACGCAAAAAATCATGGGTAGACCCAGGACAACCATCAACATCGCAGCCAAAACGGAACATCCACGGTCATAAGGTAATGCTTTGCATTTGGTGGGATCAGCAAGGAGTGCTGTACTACGAACTGCTGAAACCAAACGAAACTGTTACTGCCGATGTCTACAAATGTCAATTGAACAAATTGAATGATGAGCTGTTGCGAAAAAGACCAGCAATAGCGAGTAACAGGCGCAAAGTTATTCTCTTACACGATAACGCTCGGCCACACACTGGAAAAACCGTCAAAGAAACACTGACGCAGCTCGAATGGGAAACTCTTCCTCACCCAGCGTACTCACCAGACATAGCGCCTTCTGATTGATAAATTAAATATTGTTTAATATTTGTGATATCTCTTTTGATAGTTGCATTTTATAAGAATTTTATTCAATACATTCTAATAAATAGTTCTTAAGCTTTGCAATGCAAGCATAATATAATCTCATTCTTTAATCTAAATATGTTTTAACGTAACAAGGTCGACAAGGGAGAGTTGGAACATCCCAAGTAGAGAGAGTTAGAACATTTCTAATATCTTTATCACAATTTTGTAACTTATTATGCAAATTTTAATATTATATGTGATTACAAAATGTTAAATCTTTATTATTAAGTCTTTTAATAAAGGACTTTTAATTTCAGCTCAATTTAAGTTAATTTAAGTTAAATATGATTTATGATAAAAGGTGTAATCATCGTAAATTTAGAAGTTTATGTTAAAAATAATAAATAAGCTTTAATTATTAAATTATAATTATTTTTGTTATTATGTCCAAAGTCTCCCTACCATCTGTCACATCTCTCCCTAGTAAGGGGGAGAATTGGGACAAAATTCAACTTAACGATTTCATTAATTCCTTATTCATGAAAAAAGTTACATCATTTAAAATATAATATAAATTACTTCAGAATACTCTAAGGAATAAATCTCAATTATTGTTGTCGTAAAATTTTGAAAAACATAAGCTACAAAAAATAAAATGTCAAAATTGTCCCAACTGTCCCTCATCTCCCCTAATAATAATATGAAAAACTTTCTAAAGTCAATACAACTAAATTGTTGTCTAATTAAAAAGTGGTTTAACTGGATATTACATTCAACCATAAACCACATTGATGTCTAATAGCTGTCTTTTCGACCAGTCATTTCTCATTGAGTATGTACGCATGCGCGCGCGCGCGTGTGTGTGTGTGTGTGTGTGTGTGTGTGAGTGTGCGTGC
This sequence comes from Odontomachus brunneus, assembly GCF_010583005.1. NCBI lineage: Eukaryota > Metazoa > Arthropoda > Insecta > Hymenoptera > Formicidae > Odontomachus > Odontomachus brunneus. Next base: position 725,314 of record NW_022639534.1, read on the forward strand.
GTGCGTGCGGATGTTACTAGATTGGTTTTGGAGTGTCATGTGAAATAGTCAGAGTTTCGCCGCTAGATAGGATTTACAGGATCGACGAAGGAACACACTTTTGCAGTCGCGAAATATGAGATCGCAAGTTAAATCGCGAGATTCAGAGTGCGATACCGCTCGTGGCACGTCATGTTGATTTCATTATTAACGCGCAGTTTTGCCGACACGAAGCCACCGTCACTTTATTCGAAAGTGACGATAACGACGGCGAATCCGAGGGAGTCTTCAGTTTTAATTAAGACCTTTGTCGGGGATTTCGGGAGGAGAAACGTTCCGCTTTGAGCAGCGGGCGGACGTGATTCCGCAAAGATGGCGAACGCGATGTTAACTCTCACGCGCGCGTTCCCATTTGCTCGGTGACCGTATATTGAAATTAACTAAGGCCTAACTCGATGTGTCCTATTTGAGTGCGTCATGCGAGACGCATTCGCCGGTATAATTAGCGGATGAACGGGTGCTTATTAGTCGCGCGAGGATACAGTTCGCGCGTTATCATCGCGTCGATTGCCAATTATTCGATACAAAATTCCACTCAACATTCCGGTGAACATGCATTGTGCCGAAAAATATGTGCCGGAATTCGGAAAGTAGCACAATTTCATGGAATTCGAATACTGACACAATTTTCCGAAATATTGGGTGCGTACCGTTGTCCCAAAATGTTATAAAATCAACGTGACGAGAGAGAGACAGAGGGAGGAATACATAAAAAATGTTATTATTTTTGTTATTGTTGTTGATATTATCACACGCATATACATACATTTTAGATAATTTATATTATATAAAATTGCCTATAATAAGATATATAAGTATACGTAAATTTGACAAAAACTTTATTAATTGATTAAAAGTTGCATTTCTTATAACTGATTCATAAAGAATGCCTGTTCACATAGAATGACAAAATAGAAATATAAAAAGAATGATTAAAATTTGCTCAAAACAATTTGTCAAGCGAAATGTAATATGAAAATCTGAGTATAACTTTTTGTAAATTTGTTACTACATCAATACATTAAAAAATTTATATTATTGTGTGATACAAATTTGATGATTAACTCGAAACAGTATATTTGCCTTATAAAAGTGATTAGATGAAGAAAATTATAGAGTTTCCATCATCAATTGTCTCACGTCGAGATAATCGTAATAATCTCCTTCTATCTAGGTCGAATTAATAGATAATAAATTTGCCAGTAACTTTTGTCTATTTGTAAATACTGCGTTCTTTATGAATGTTTCTTAAAGACATATTTATCACATTATATTTATCACATAGAATGACGAAATAGAAATATGAAGAAAGTGATCAGAAGATGCTCAAAACAATTTGTCATGCAAAATGTAATATGAACATTTGAATATAACTTTTAGAGAGTAGATTTGTAGCTACAACAATATAACAAAACATTTACATTAGGTGTGCATGTAAATTTAATGATTAATTCAATAAATTTCAATAAACTTCATAAATATAATTTTGAAAAGTTTACAATAAAGTTTCCATCATTAATTGTCGCACGTTGTCTCATGAAAGTCTGTCTGTGGTTAACTTCACGCAAACTTATCTTATTTTTTGTGTTTCGGGAGACTTGGAGTTTTCGGGACAATGTATGTCCATTAAAATTTCCGCACCGGACAGATCATTATTTCAAACGTGCGCGTTTCTATATCATTTTTATCGTCGGATGGATTCTTTTAAAGTTCCTCGAATATTACTTTCCTTAGACCCTGGTCCGCTGAAGTTTCTTTAAATTCTCTCCCATGTTAAAATCACAAACGTAGTGAACTGAATCCGGGAATTACAGGAAGAGCGAAAGAGGGGAGGAGAAAAAGAGAGGGAGTGTGAGGAGAAGAGGGAAAAACTGGAAGCAAGAAGAGGGACACTGGGGAGAGTGAAGCGGGTTTTTATGAAACGTCCTTTTAAATATTATCTCGCAGACGTTACATCGGGCGACGTAATAAAATCTGGGTTTCGAGCACGTAGCTCGAGAGAGGCGAAGAACGTAGCTCGGCGGAGGCTGCTTAAATTCGTTTTGAATTTCTTTCCATTGTGCGCGACACACGGCTCACGCGCTTTGATGTAAACGAATTCATTAAAAGCAGCAAATCCGAAGGCGTGCGGAAACGTACGGGCGCGTTTCCCTCCCCCTCCTCCCCCCTTTCCCTCGCTCTTTCTTCCGTCTTCCTCCTCCCACCCCCTGCTTTTGGTAACTTTTATTGGCAATTGTTGCATGACGAGCAACACGGCGCGTTGGGCCGGTAAAAATAGTGACGGCTGCTATGTCGGTTAAAATTATAGGGGAGTACGTTCTGGCAGCTAGAAAAGCACCGAGATAAGCCGCAGTAGATTTGCATATCGTTCCCGATCTGGTATAAGAAATTGCGAAGAAACATTCATCGCGATGTGGAGCAGCGCGGCGGAATGCATAAGCTCTGCCGCGCGTCCGAAACGCGATCCTTTGATGTGAGACTCTTTTCCGTTTCGCTTTTACGATCGAATTACGGCTTCGACGAAAATCTCGAGACGGCGTCTCGTGTTTAACTGGCACCTCGTTAAACACGCGTCGCGCGATTAATGTCGTGATTAAGCGGTCTTTCGTACACGCAGAAAAAGGATTAGGAGCTAAAATATAGCTGTGGCAGCTAAAATGTGTCCTTGAAATAGGGACGGCTAATGTCGTCGCTATTGAACCTCAACTTATCATTGAACTTAGACGCTGCAGCAAAAAATACCTGCTGCTAGATAATAAATAAAATAGTAATAAAATTATATTCCTATTTCTAAGAATATTATCTTTTTTACTGAAATGTTTCTTAAAGTGTGATAGTGTACGATTATTTTGCCTGAGATTAGTTATCTAACTGATTGTTACAATGTATTAACATTTATTAATAATGTCGGATTCCACTCACTGACTTAAACTTTAAATAGTGAATTATCTATCTTACACGCTCTATGTAACTTCTTTAATTGATAAATCTGAAATATATTGTGTACATATTTTGTAATACACAATTATATAAATTTCTAACAAAATAATTTGATATCACAAGTAAACAATTTAATTAAAAATTATATTTTTCCGTAGTTTTCTTTTTAATTTAATTAACACTATAGGTAAGATCTAATAATTTTACTTCTACTCAGATTAATATCTTGCTTTTTACAGTGTTTGATAATTAACGACATAATGTTCGTGCGCGGAAAATGGTAATAGGAGCTTTGTAAGGTTAATTTCTTAGAGAATTAAATGCTTAAGAGGACTGGAGGGTCAGATTGCCTGAAAATCGTGTTTGTTCTTTCACAATTTTTTGTGACAAAGTGAATGAATATGCAAAAGTGTTATTTTAACGTGTATTTATACAATATATAAAGAGAAGAAAAATATAATTTTGATGATTAAATACTCAATATAAATATGGTACATGCAGTTAAAATATATTTCATTTTTCTCTTCAAGGTCGTCATTTTGCAGTAATATCTTGACTCTCGGTGGTTCAATTTTAGAAAATTTCCGTAAGCTTATTGTTATCGTGTGAACCACTGACAAACTCGTGAAAATATTTAATTTTGAAATATTAATTTTTTTACTATAAAATAACTGAAAATTTAATAATATTCCATTAAGAGATATTTGCAATTTTGTTAACTTTTATTCAATTTCTATTATAGTGATTCACACGATAACGACAAGCTTACGGAAATTTTCTACCTAAAATTCAGCTTAATTGAACAACCGAGAGTCAAGATATTACTGCAAAATGACGAAGCAAAGAACTGCAAATGACTTGAAAAGAAAAACGAAATATATTTTAACTGCATGTACCATACACTTATATTGAGTATTTTTTGTATATTCATTCAGTTTTTCATAAAAAATTGTGAAAGAACAAGCACGATTTTCAGGCAATCTGACTTTCCAGTCCTCTTAACTAGAATACCCGGGCTGAAAATCGGATAAAAATTTTGATTCCGATTTTCACTCAAAATTTTTGTGTAAGGACGTACATAAGAAC
>NW_022639534.1:729388-749302 GCF_010583005.1 Odontomachus brunneus
AAAAAGAAAAATGAAATATATTTTAACTGCATGTACCATACATTTATATTGAGTATTTGGTCATCAAAATTATATTTTTCTTCTCTTTATATGTTGTATAAATACACGTCAAAATAACATTTTCGCATATTCATTCAATTTGTCATAAAAAATTGTGAAAGAACAAACATGATTTTCAGACAATCTGACTCTCCAGTCTCTTTAAGATTCACGCACATAAGATATTTAAAAATAACTGTCACTTTCTTAGCTGTTCGAACAAATGTGCGCTTCTAATTTCGACTAATAAATTTGTATCTCAGAGCGAATACATTCTGCCTGTAATGGCCAATTCTTAATAAAGCAATAAAAACAAAATTAGTCTCTTAGCTAAGTTTGAATCAGCTACTAAGATTTAGCTAATACTAAGTAATTTCTTTATGTGTAGATCGACAGATGTATGTAAGTTCGACAGCAATTTTACTCAATGATAAGTAAAGGTTCCTCTTATGAATATATACACACAGAAAGATTAAAATTACATTCAAATAAATGTTACTTGTTTCAAATATGTCATAAGTTTAAATATCCGCAACTCTATTATATAAGTTTATTATAAGCCTATCAAATTTATTCAAAATATATTCCTAATAAGTTTAGCATTTCGATCAAGAGAATATTAAATTAAGATAAAAATTCGGTTTGCTTACTGCGTAGTATGATTTTTTTTTTTTATAAAGACTTATAATATTCTTATAAAGAAAATAAATTCTTCTGAGTACATAATATTATTTAAAAATTTGTAATGAATTTTAAGATACTATGAAGAAAATATTCTTTATTGAAGGTAATTATGGCTTAAAAGAAGGAAGATAAATTATTTTTTTTAGTAGTAGACTGATATTTTTTTGATGTAAAAATCCTCCTTATGGATTCTTAGCATGATACCCATATTTATCACATACTTATCACATAAAATGACGGAAATAGAAACACAGGATAGATTAACAGAACTTATTCAAAACAATATCACACAAAATGCTGTACGAAAATCTAAGAGTAATTTTTAGTGAATTTGTTGTTACATCGGTATAATAAAAGTCTATATTATTCTATATGATGTAAATTCAATAATTAATTTAATACATTTAATTTATAATTTATATTGTAATTAAAAAATTAAACTATATATGTACACACCTAAATAGATAGATGCAGGGGAGACCAAGTTTAGAAGTTATACAAGTCACAAAGCTTATATCGCACGTAATAAATAGAAGCATATTCTTCTTTAACATAGGTTGTTTTTTGTATCATGTTAGTTGGATGTACGAAATAACTTATGAAACATCATATGTGGTATTTACAAACACTTTTTCGAAATCGAATGAGTAAATTTTTTCTTATCTCTACTTTTATTGATCCGTTGGTTTTGGAATTTCTGATTGCAATCTCTTTTTAATTGTAAGAAATGTTATGAGTTTAGCTCATTTTTCTTATATTTAGTTAACAGTCCTTGCAACATAATTTATAAATATAGTCTCTTTTATTCTAAATGACCATTCGTGTTAAGTTAACTCAAATTAGAGGTAGAATTAGTCACACATTGCGAGTCTCTCATATAATTATAACGTGACTTATACAGCATGGAAGCATACATAATAATATATTATGTTACATATGTCATAGCAGTGTGAGATCCTATAGCTCAAAGTTATTTTTACAAAGTTTATGAGTATTATTAGCTTCTCAGTTCAATGAGTATTTGTGTTATACCTGTTATACCTATAAAAAAAAAGATCACTAACTTATAAAATATTACCATAGTAAAATATTTAAAACTTTAAAACAGAAATAATTTGTCATGTTTTTTTTACAATGACAACTAATCCTGGATATGGCCTGGGCAGCCACATTTGTACAACTTTGCTTATAACTTACACTTTTTTGCGTATAAATAAGAATAATATTTTTTTCTTTTACCTAAAGATTGCATATAAAAATGTACATAATATTAAGAAAATATTGCATATATCTTCTTTTATCAATATGTAAAAAGTGTGACAATCATATCCGGTTCCCTTACGTAAATTTGGTTGCATCTTTACTATTCCATTTGTAAAGGTTATATCCCTTATGAGTGACTTGAAATGGCACTCATATTTATCAAATTGAATAACGAGACAGAAATATGAAAAAATGATTAAAATTTGCTGAAGATACGTCATGTAGATTACGTCATGTAGATTATAATATGGAAATCTGAATGTAACTTTTAGTTAATATCTGTTACCGCATGAATATAACAAATTTACAGTATTGTAAATGTAATATAAATTTAATCATTAATTCAATACAGTACGTTTGTACGTTGATTAAAAATTGCAAAGTTTTCGTTATCAATTGTCGCACATTGAATCGAAAGGACCCAAAAATAATCTTTATATTTTCAGTTGTTTCAATCAACCTGCGCTTGAACGGACGAAATTTGGAGTCATGCATCAGTAAAACTCACGTCAATTACGTTAATAATTACGTTCAATCAATCAGGCTAATTAAGCACATATACGAAATCCGCGTCTGATATTCATGCCTATTATGTGGGAGTCGCGCTGCATAACGTTTAACTAACGCGTTCGATTCACGGTCGTGTTCCAGTAATGCACAAAGTTTACGTCAGTTCGCGTGCATTAGCCGTGTTCGCGCCCTTTTAATTGCCCGTCGAGTTCTCTCTCTCTCTCTTTAATCGCGAGATTACGTGCCGGCTATAATTTTTATAACATTACCCGAAGCCCCGCCGTACCGCGTCGGAGCGCGCGACGTAATCGCCCACGAGCGCGACGTTTACTAATCTCGCACGATACAGTCCGCGAATGAGAAATGCCGGGCCGCTTGTTTTCGTGTCAGATCGCATGGGAGGAATTAAAACGGCCGGCCAGTCGGCGCTGCAGCGTTTAGAAATAATTTGGCGACCGAACTTTTTAACCGCACTTAATAAGCTGGGCGATTAAGAAAGTAGCGCACTCTCGCATTCCTAATTAAAGTGTCGCGCAGCCGTGGCCGCGGGCACACAGTAGAAATAGAAGTGTCCGACACGAAGTAAAACGTCGGGATCGCTGGGGAAGAATATCAGCTAAATAAATATATAGGTAAATTTCGCAGCAATTTTACTCGTCTTACATCACGCGATATGCAAAGATCGTATTGTTTACGAGTGTTTCGCATGACACTTATAGTTATCACATAGAGAACGATAAAATAGACATATGACAGAAATTGTTAAAAATTAATCTCTCTCAGAAACTTCAAAAGTCTAAAATAGACTGAATATTCCTATATACTTACACAAAGAAAAAGTACTGCATTCAAAAATTATTATTTCAAGTATTTCATAAGTACACGTTTGCAAACCTATCATGAATTCATCTCTCGTAAACTTCAGATTAATTCAAAATACATTCTGAATCCTACTAACAAGGGAATATAGGCAACTCGAAAATTCAGAAAATTCTGAAACATTGTGTGCAAGTAGAGTAGTATATCCATAACATAAAACTATTTTTTGTTTCTGCTAAATTTCTATTTAAGGGGGTGAAACCACCTTTCGAAAAAACAACATTTTTATTTTTTACGAATATTTCCTAAAATACAAGGCATATGAAAAAATAGTTTATATAAAAGTGATAGAATATTTTATACTCTTTGCAACGGTGTATTCAAATTTTGCAAAAATGAAAAATTTTTGAACCCCCCTTTCCCCATTCATTGATTTCGAGGGATGGTTTCATCCTCTTAAATCGAAATTTAGCAGAAACAAAAAATAGTTTCATATTATGGATGTACTATACTACTCTACTTGCACACAATGTTTCAGAATAATTTTCTGAATTTTCGGATTGCCTATGTTCTCTTGTAAATTTAACATTTCCAATAAGAATATTAAATTAAAACAAATATTCTGTTTGCTTACTATATAAAGTCGGAACAACTTTATCTTTGACATGATATTTTTGTAAAGAGAATAAATTATTCTTTTGAACAATTTATTATCGTAAAGAGAATAAATTATTCTTTTGAATAACTTATTTTTGTAAAGAAAATAAATTTTTGAGTACATGATAAGAGCTTTTCTCAAATTTGTATGTTTATTTTAGCCAACTATCTTTTAAGATTATTATCAACAAAATATTCTGTGTTGAAAATAATTATTACTTAAAATAAGTAAACTAATTAATTTTCTTAGAAGTAGAAAATGATATTTTTTCTATGTGTACAATTCTATTCTAATATTTTAAAGATGTAAGAAATCGCCGCGAGAACCTGATTGAGACAGAAGTCATAATTATTTTATTATTTATATCTCCCTATAATATTAAGAAAATATTGAAGTTATTCAATTTTCACGTCATTCGCACAAACCCGGGCAACGACATTAATCCAAAAACCATGAATCATATGTATGTGTGAACTATAGTTCGCGCTTCGGTTTGTTTTTCGGATACACGTTTAAACGTTTACCGTGTATTCTGTATATTTAGAAACGTCTGATGGAAACCGATGGATTTCGATATACAGTGCAGTTGGAAAGTTTTTTGACATCAAGACACTAAAATGTGTCAGTGGATGATCTACTGAATATCAGAAGTTACTCTGCTTAATTCGAAAAAATTGTAGAATATATATATATATATATATATATATATATATATATATATATTGTGCACTTCGTAACACAATACAGAAGCGGATATTAACATGTTTCAGTATTTCGGGATGGTATCCAAAAACTTTCCGACGACATTGTAACGTTTAAACTGATTCTGTAATACGTAGTCTCTGAAATACAATCAATGTATTCTTTTTCGAAACGCTGGTAGTTTAGCTATAAGTATAATATTACAGTATAATATAAGTATAATACTATAGTCACAGTAAAATCTCGTTGAAAGGATCAATTGATAGTAGCAACTGTTCCTGTTATTGATGGAGTTTGCGAACATAGACAGTATTATTTTATGGAAGCCTGCAATTCCATCGCCACAAACGCAGGAAGTTGGATTTTACACAGTATATAACAAATTGCAATGTACAGTTTTTGTAGTAAAATCTTACTTTCAATGGTAAAAATCAATGAATTATAAGATGAAGCAATAAAGTGGCAGTGTTTCTAATAAAAATCATTGAATATTCACTGATTATCGGTGAAATACTTTGACTGATCTCATCGGAAACATTTTTATTGATTTATTTTAAGAAAGTATACACGCTTTTATTTGACAACAACACGAATAACTGTTTACACGATGTCATTATTGCTTTCTTGCCTCGCACAATTGTCAGAAAGGACTAGTAATTCTTGTTTCTGTTTAAAGAAGTATAAGAATATGTGAAGAAACGGATTAAAAATTAATAAACGAATATACGTTTTCAAAAGCAGATATAATTGCAATTTCTTTATTATACATATCTATAGACGTGTATGCTAAGTATAAACTTTTTTCGTTTAAACATGTAATATGAAGTTCTGTTATGTATAAACAGTACTTAACATACTGAATAAGCTACAAAAGTTTTTATTTTATCTCTAACAGTTCTTGAATTATGAGGGAATATACAAACAAATAAATACAGAACAAATTAAGAATCTACTGTTTTCAAGTCGGTTAAAAACTTACTCTAGACAATATATTACATAAAATTTAATATGAAAATTTTTCAGAGTAACTTTCAATGAATTTAATATTGTATTTGTATAACAAAAAATTTATGGCTTTAATCATTATATAATTATATGCAAATTTAATGATTAATTTAATATGTATATACAGTTTATCTTGTTTGCAAATATAATTACAAAATCGTAAAATTTCTATAATTAATCATTTCATGTTATGACAATGACAAGGAAGTAAATTTAAGCATATACATTTTAACAGAAATATTTATATAATTATTAATAGAATTATTAATAGTCATTAATACATATGATTCTCTCATAGAAAACACATTCGTATGCACGTTTCCGATATATATTAGTCATTCAGTCTGTATAAAATTTAACCTTCAACCAAATCGTATGCACAAATACATTGGAGTCACCTATATTTAAAATTGGCGGAAATTATTAGTATGCATTTATGCAGTGTATGCGACACTGCTAAAATTGTCTACATTCTGTTGCATTGTTCTTTCATATCGTGATTTTTAATGGAATTAAATTCTTCTGAAGTCATTTCAGCATGGAAACGACACGGTCACATATTTTAATTAAATATTTATGTAAACACCCAAGTTTCTCATTGTTTCTACAAATTAAAAAATAATATTAAAAACTCACTGATAAGTATTAGTATCCTAACATTTCTCAATTTAAAATAATATTTTTTATATTTAATATATATTAAATAATAACATATATCGTAAGAAACAGTATTGTATCTTCGTATGCTATTAAAAATTATTTAATGTTTCATAACCTTCACATTTATCATTTTACACAATAACATTTTTTTCTTGATCTATATTAAAGATCTTTCACATCTTATATGAAAATCTACAAGGGAATTGTTGATATCAAATAGAGAAAGAATAGGTTTATCCATATTTAAGAAAAAAAATTTAATAAAAATAGAAATTAATATTTAACAAAAAATATGATTCGTAGATTAATGTGTCATCAAATTAAATCTACATTTTAGTGTACAATAAGTAATCTCGGATTTTTTTCTATTAAAATAAAACGATTCTATTTTTATATCGTTAAAATTTTATGAAACAATTATATGCGCCGTTTTGATTTATGACTTTCGCGTATATTGGTTTCACAAAATTATAATAGGATGAAATTGTAACTATCTTATTTCACCTGAAGAGAGAAAGAGTCTGAAATTACTTATTACACAACCCAATGTAGGGAAAATCGAGACTAAATGTCCTATATTTAAAAATTTCGAAATTATAATTTTTCAGGCAACCAATTGTTGTGACTGACTGTATACCATAAACATGATAGAGACAACCTTCTTCTATGTATTAATATTCGCCACAGCCCTGTCAATCGTATATTTTGTAATAAACAAAATACAAACGTGCAGCAACATCTTCCTAATTCGGGGTTCATTTGCTCAGCAGAGCAGAGTAAAAAGGCCACGTATAAAATATGTATCCTGATTAATAATTCCAGAGTCTCCGCAAGAGGTCTCCATAGCCCTGTTGTCGGTCTTTAATTATGTGCCAACTTTACCACATTCGCTCGTATGCTCTATTTTATAAATGAAAATTGTATTTGTTACTAGAAACAATATATCGTACACTTACAAGAAATTGTATTCTAACTAATGACACATCGCTTAATTTTATTCAGTCACGATGGAAAATATTAATAGAAAATTTGGAAAAGCTTAAAAATTTACTCTTTGCTATTACCATATCTCAATTTTTCCTATTTCTTAAAAGGATGCTGAAGTCAATGACAAACTCGAACAATGTTGATAACGCAGAAACAATCATCATTAATACAAACACGCTATCCTTTTCATATATTTCTTGTATATACAGAATTTACTTAAATATGTTGTTTTGTTTTACCATATTCAGCGGAAAATTTAACTACGCGTGTGTAAAAATATTTCTACAAACTTTTAGGATATTGTTAAACTTCTATTCAGATGTGAAAGTACAACAATTTTCTTCAAAATTTTCCTATTTGGAGCATCCACACTTTCTATATGTACAAGTTGCAGAGTTTTTGGATTAAGCAAATATTATGTTAATTGACAGCTTGAGATTTTACATTTAAAAATTTTTTTTTCGTTTTTGCCACATATTGAGCAATGCTCCTATTAATTTTTGCACGTATTTTCATTGCGTAAAAGTATTTGTAATTGTACAACCAATACCAATGTAACTTTGTAGAAAAATGTTGGTATACTGTCGGTAAAGTTTTCAGCATCCCCTTAACTGTAATATTATTTCGATTTTATGGAAACTCATGAAAAAATATTTATGTTGTAAAAGGTAATTTCGTAATTTTGTGCCCACTATTCCTCTCAAGGTAAATAATAAAAAGAAGCACAACAACGTACCCCTGCGGCCATATAACCCCGGCCTCCCCTATTGTCTTTTCTTTCGTTGATACGGCTTAATTCGGACAGCACACCGATAAGTTAATTTTAGCAGTGTCGCGCATCGCATAAATGCATAAAATTAATTTCCGCCAACTTTAAATACAGACGGTCTCGTCGCGCGCTACCGCGCGGTCGAGGTCCAAAAACTCCAGTCGCCGTTCTCTGCCGCGAGAACGAAGCGGATTTTCCGTGAGTTCGAACCCCATAACCCCGCGAGAGCGCATGCGCACGCGCGCGTGCATCGAGCCAGAATTGATGAAATGACGGCGGCGGCGGTGGTTTCACTGTACATACGCTGGACATTTCTGATTGCCACGGAGTTTGCACTCTAACGAAGCAAAAGGGCACGAATCAGATTAGGCGACGTTATGCTTGCGGTCATAGTCGTCGCGTCCGTGTTCGCGAGTTCGTGCGCGAGGGAGAAAGAGAAAGAGAGAGAGAGAGAGAGAGAAAGAGAGAATTTCCGTGCGTCATTGGCGCAAAACACGACGGCGCGGCGTGGCGCAAACGCGCATGGGATTTGACGAATATCCCGGATCCATGGTGTGTCGCAAATGAATGGATAAACGCGTGACGCCGTGATACAATTCGCACAATTATCCCGAAAGGGCGAGGGAAACGCCAACACAGCCAGGGGGCGTTTTATACCGCTTACGTTACGCCGGAAGTAACAAAGTGCACAGTAGTGCCAGTTTTATTGTCGTAAATCCTTAACGCGCAGCGAGATTGTGTAGGGCACAGGGGCGAGAGGGAGAGAAAGGCAGCAGACGACGTCCTTAAAAGATGTACGCGCGCCCGACTGGCGTCGAGGAATGCGAGCGGTCGAAGTTTCGCCGCGAGAACCACTACAGACGACGAGGGTTCCAATTTTAACCACGACCTGTATAAAGCGAAGCCATAAATGTCGACTTCTATCTGTTGACGTGGCGAATCTAACGAGCAAACATTCGAGAGGATTATTTAAGGTGGAGATACACTTTTGGAACTCCACGTGTCATGCAGAAATATCGACTTGAGGAGACGTTAAATTAGGACGCACACACAGACACACGACGTGTGCCGCGAGACCTATTCAAAGCGGTACTTTAGCAATTAATCTGTGAGAGCACGTAGAGAGAAGAAAATAAAGTGCACTATAAAAAAAATATAAGGCTAGAAAAAATTTTTCTTCCCAAATAGACTCTTATTGTTGTCACGAGACGTGAGACAATCGGTGATAGAAACTTTACAGTTCTTTTAATTGCATTGATGAAACAAATTTATATCATACAATAATATAATAAATTTTCGTTGATGTTTGTATTGATGCAATTATACAAATTTACAAAAAGTTACATTTGCACTTTCATATTATGTCTTTCGTAACGTATTGTTATTTGTTGTTAAATTGTCGCAGCAATAAATTTATTAAAATTCTCTTAAAAAATTGAAGCTAACTTTTAGTAAATTGTAAATTTAATAAATTTATTAAACGTTCCCCTTAGATTTTTATATTGCATTTTACAAAACACTTTTTTGAGTAAAGTTTACGAATTTTTGTCGTGTTTTTTTCTTATATTTTTATGTCGTCATTCCAGGTAATAAATATAAATAAAGTTATAACAAATTTATACTCGTTTACCTGGGTTAATAAAATTTTCCAGATAAACAAGTGTACGTAAATTTTGCGGTAATTCAGTAAACACTGTTTAGAACTATAGAAAATTTTTGATTAATCAAAAGGATAATCGAAAGGATAATCAAAAAATTATGGAAAAGTTTTGATTATTAAAAGACTAATCAAAAATTTTCCATAGTTTTTTTCATAGATTTAAATTTTGATAAAAAGTAATCTTTTAATTATTCACTTCTATTTTACATTTATATTTTACATTTTACATTTTACATTCTTACATTCTATAAGTACCATATTTTAACCAAATTTTACAAATCGAGCGGCAATATTTTCAATGAACACCAACAGTAATATTACATCAATAAAATTTCTTATTTAACAATATAACTGTTATATAATATACACGTTATAATGCATTTTGTTGAGTGGAAAATGATAAAATTGATATAATGACAATTCGTGTTTAATAGGTTTCTGCCAAATTTACGTATATTTGTTTATCTGAATAATCTTATATTGACTCAGATAAACAAGTGTAATTGTAATTTGTCGTAACTTTACTGATATTTATTACATAAAATGAAGACAGAAATACAAAAAACAAACAAAACAAAATTTGCAAATTTTGCTTATAAAAGTATGTCTTGTAAATTAAATGTATAAATGTTATTAAAAGAAATTAATTTAATAATAATTTATAATTAAATTAATAATTAATAATTAATAATTAAATTAATAATTAATAATTAAATTAATAAATGTTATTAAAAGAAATTTTGAAGAGTAGTTGTATTATATTGATTGTCTCATATGCCGTAAAAATCATAAAAGTCTATTTGGGAAAATTATTTTCGGCTCCAAATACACAGATAGACTTTCATGATTATCAACGTGAAACAATAAACGATGAAAATTGTGCAATTTTTTTTGTTATATTAACAAGCAAATATACCATACAAAATTAATCATTAAATTTATATCATGAAATAATATAAATTTTTTTGTCGCACTGATGCAGCAAAATATTTAGAGTTGCCCTTAGATTTTTATATTACATTTTACATGTTATTGTTTTGCATAAATTTTCAGCATTTTGTTCGTATTTCTTTCTGCATCTCTACTTCGTCAATATATGTTATTTATGAATTATAATCACCATATATTATAATCACTCATAAGAAACGCAACCTTTACAAATTAACTAATAAAGTTGTTGCCAATTTACATCTATCTAGACATATTTATTTGTTGTCCTAACAAAAAAGTAGCAATAATAAAATACGTGGTTATTATTACTGATACTACAATAGCATTATACGCAAAATGTTTCATAGTCAAAATTACTACAGAATTTTGTAACCGCGGAACAGAACGACATTCTACTTTCATATGTTATTTTTCCCTTTTTTTCTTCTCTCCCTTCTCCCTATATATATCACATATAATATTTATATTCGAAGAACTGAAGTCTATTTTTTTTATTATTCATTATGTCCTATTAACGAGATGAATTCTACTGATAATCCGTTGCCAGAAAACATGATGGCTTTAATGAATTTATAAAAGAAAGATCATACACACATAATATTCCTTTATATGTGCAAAAATGATTCTCTTCGCTATAAATATTACACTATGTAAATATAGTTACAAATGCCAGACAGTTTCGCCTCAATTTAAATAGATCTTGCCGTAACCGAACGAATTATCGATAACGAGAGTATTTTCAGAAATCCAGCTTCAAAGTTGCAAGCTCGGATGACGCGAAGTTACTCGCATGAAATGCGTAATGCCGCCTGACGAAAATGAATAATTTTATCAATATCCTGTTAAATTACACGTCGTTCGAATTATTTAGCGCGAGAATGCTTAATTCTCTTTCGTCTGAAGGGTCTTTAGGGGACAACGGTCGAAGGTGGCGACGAGCCGCTGCTTTAATCCAAGTTAATCGTGACAATAAGTTAAGTCTAAATAACGACTCTCGCAGCTAGTTTAGCGTGAGATTTAGGTTAGATACGAATTAGATCAGGGTTAAATCCGAGTCAACCAACATAAAGGGAGGGAACTCCCTTCTAGGAGGGAAGAGAGAGAGGGAGAGGAGGGGGGAGAGAGAGAGAGAGAGAGAGCTTTGAGTTATATCTGAATTACATCTGAGTTATGTTTGAGCTTATGTTCGAGGTATATCTGACTTATGCATGACGTATGGTCACGTTATATAGATCTGCGCGACCACCACGATAACGTGGAAAGTATATAACGTGCGCGTATATTGCTCTCTCTCTCTCTCTCTCTCTCTTGCGCGCGTGTACGATGTGAGTGTTAAACACATCCTCCTCCCCGGAACGTTCCGCTATGCCAAACAATTTTCATTGCGCATACTAATTTCACATTCGATATATACACCTTTTCCCTCATAATTTCATAATAATTTAATACACTCAGCGCGCGAGCTGCTCGGTTAATCCGAGAGAACGATAAGGTAATCCGAAAATGTGCAAACGCCCGAACGTTAATACATGCCAGTTGCGGTAATTTATTGCTCAATTTCGACGAATTCGTCTCGTCTCATTCGAGAGCGAACGAGAAAATCTTAATGATCTACTTTGCAAGTTTCTTCGAGTGAAATATCATGAGTGAAAATTTATTCGGAGCGACAATGAAAATATCGCCACTCGAAATCGGTAGAGTGAATGTTTCACTCAAGATTAAAGCGAAATCTGACTTCGGACAAGTGAATGTTTCAATTGATTCTAGCGTATTGTTTCTGTGACTGGTGCTGTACATAGGATTCAATCTGCAAATTTGAGCGAAAATATTCACTCGACGATCCAGAATGGGGAATTGACTGGATGCGTGGGTAGAAAATAAGCCAGAATACAGCTAGTAACAGCCAAGAATTTTGTTTACCGTCTAGTATTCGTCTAATGTTGCACTCACACGAAGATAATTGTTCAGTTAACCATCTGATTTATAGTGGGACGCTAACGTCATGTATAAATATATCTATGAAGATGCTAACCCATCTATAAAGATCTATCTATAAAAATGCTAATAAAAATTGTTTATCTTTCTAGGGAAATTTGCTATGTTCTTTAGCAAGACAGATTTAGATAGTTTATTGCGCTATTAGAAATAGAAGTGAATTTTAATTAATTGATATATGGAAAACAAATATTATATATTCTCTCCATGTACATTCTAATCAGTTTGATTATCGACATTATTTCAATAATAACCAAACAATAAAACTAGACAATTTATAAATAATTATTAATTAGTTTTTAAATAATTTTTAAACAACTTTTAGATATTTATTATCAGTTCCTAAGCAGTCAATTCTTATATTTATGTTTACTCTCTTCTTATATTTCTTTTCCTAACTGTTAATACAGTCGTAAACGATTTATTCGTTTTCAACGATGTAAGAGATCATATATAATAGATATTAAAAATTAAAAGTAAAAATAAATAAAAATTAAAATTAAAAATTAAAAATAAATTATAAAAATTAATCAAAATTTGACAAACAATTGTATATAAATTCAAATACAAATTCTAATTAAAAGCAACTATTGATGGTCTATTAGAATGATTTTTTATTTCTAATGATCTATTAGAATGATTTCGGAAATTATCGAAACATTTAGTGTTTCATTAACTCTTGAAAAGTTTAAAAAGTTACTTTCGAAAAGTAATACATTACCGTTACAAAAATGCATATATGCATAAATGATGCTTTTTGCATACTTTCACTCTACTTTTCGAAGGAAATTGCACGAATAATTATTATTTTAATTCGCGGGAGGAGTGTTTGAACGTGTGCTATCACACGCGATGGATTATGAACCTATTATACTTCAGATCTTACAAGTCTGGAGGAGATTATGCTCCAGACTTGTAACACATGATTTTCAATCTATCTTTCATGGCAAGTGATATTTGAATCCTAATTACTAGATGTTAATAAAAATATATATAACGTCCGAGGAAGTTCAGTTTTGCGTGCGCGCGATTTTTTTTATATCCCACAAATCAATTTTCAAGTATTTTTTATCAGTGTGAGCAGAAAAATATATATTTCATTAAAATAAATGTTAGTTATGTATGTGTTAAGTTATGTGTTAAGTATTTAATAAATTTACATATCCGCAAATCTATCATAAATTTTTATCACAAGCGTCGAATTGATTGAAAATATATTCTCTATTCTAATAAGTTCTATTCTAATAAGTTTAGCATTTCAATCAACAATATTAAATTTAAATAAGTATTCGATTTGTTTGTTACATTGAGAAGAGATACTTGAAGATTTATTTGTTGCATACAGTAATGCCAGAATGGAGACGTGGCGTATCGTAGTACAGAGAATAACATACAATCTTGTATGCGCTCTACGCTTCAGTTAACTTCAGATAATAGAAGAGACAGCGGAGATACTACTGTTCTGTCTTGTTCTCACTGAGTCGGCAACAGTGAAGATGGCGTTCCTCACTTCTTGTTACGCGCGACAACTTTAAATATTTTTCCGATACATGCAGGCATACATTTATTATACTTAACGACGTATATGCCGCAAAGAGCACAAGTTATACGCGCGAGAATGATATTTAAAACTGATATAGATTTGTAATTCATATAATCTTTTAACACGGTCAATGAGAGGATCAAGTCCCGGCTATTCAGTACGAATAATTATTATTTTAATTCGCGGGAGGAGTGTTTGAACGTGTGCTATCACACGCGATGGATTATGAATCTATTATACTTCAGATCTTACAAGTCTGAAGGAGATTATGCTCCAGACTTGTAACACATGATTTTCAATCTATCTTTCATGACAAATGATATTTGAATCCTAATTACTAGATGTTAATAAAAATATATATAACGTCCGAGAAAGTTCAGTTTTGCGCGCGCGCGATTTTTCGTAACATTAGAAAAAATTAAGCAATCCCAAAGTAGAAACATCTTAGGGAAAAACTGATTACTAGCCAGTAACTAGACAGGCTAGGATTTTTACTGGCTAGGATTAATTAGACAGTTGTTGTTTTGAAACTTGGCAGAAAATACTGGCTATTTTTTCATGGCCAATTATTAGTCATAAACTAGACTTGAAATAATAATAAGTAAATACTGGACAGTTTCTGTCCATTAAAAACTAAAAATACTGTTCAGTATTTCTTGAGTAGTTTTTTGTCAGACTATGCAAAAAAATAGTAAGTAAATATTGAATAGTTTCTATTCAGTAAAAACTCTGAAAATACTGTTCAATATTTCTGGGCCAGTTATTTGTCAGAAATTATACAAGAAAAATTGTAAGGAAATGCTGTGCATTTTCTGTCCAGTAAAAAATCGAAAATTACTGACGAATTTTTTTGAGATAGTTCCTGGCTAAAATAAAATAAAATATTATATTAAAGATGAAAAAAATGTTTTTAATAAAAATTATAAAAATTTAATTTTAACAAAATTATTGTTTAAAAAAATAGATACTGATGAGAAACCGATAAAAAATGTTTATAAAATAGTATAAAACTACATAGAAATTAGTAAAAACTACTTAGAAACTGCTTTAATAAACAGATTAGATTTTGATCAAAATCTAGTTAAAAACTGATCTGAAACTGTCCAGTTCAACGGTCCAATTTTTGACGAAGTAAGCCAGTCAGTTTCTAGCTAAGAAAACTGACTAGAAACTAGCTAGTTACCAAAAATTCCTGGACAATTACTGGTCAGAAACTGGATAAATTTCTACTCGAGTCAATCATCAGCACATTAATCTAATAGCTTATTAATTTGGGAATAAACAGACCTTATTAATATCTAGTAATTAGGATTCAAAGATAGTTTGACATGGAAGGTAAACTGAAAATCATGGCGTATATTACAAGTCTAGAGAAATTATCGGGCACGTGCAATAGCGCACGTGCAAACACTATATACTCCCGTGATTTAAAATGATCATTATTCGCAAATAGCCTGGACTTGGTGAGAGTTTCTCTCATTCCGTGTTAAGATATTATGTAGATTATAAACATATAAGTTTTAAATATCATTTTCACGCACATATAATTTGTATTCGTTACAATATATAATACATATGGTTAGGTAAATGTACGTGTGTGCCGAAGAAACATTTGAAGCCGTCGCGCGTAACAAGAAGTGAGCAATCTTCATTGCCGACTTGATAAAAACGCGTGCGCGACAGAAAAAAGTGGATACGATTCATTAGACGCTACAGACGCTTTAAGGTGTCCAAATAAAAGCCTTGATTGGTCTATACGGTGCTTCAAAGCATTTGCAGCGTCTAATAGATTGCATCCAGTATCTTTACTCTCTTCTGCTACCCGAAGCTAGCCGAAGCACACGTGTCCACGGTTCTCGGTTGTATGTGTGTTTTATCCCCTCCACTACGCGGCTGCGTCTCTATTCCGGCATCAGTGATGGAATATAAAGTTTATTTCTGTGAGATAAAGTTTATTCCTCTGTGAAATGTACTTTTATTTCACACCAGTAAATTTTCAAGTATTTTTCAAGTATTTTTTTCTTAGTGTACGTAGTCGAACCAACTTTTTTTCTTAATAAACTTTTATAATATTCTTATAAAAGGAATAAATTTTTTTTTCAAGCAAACGATAATGAGTTTTTCTCAAATTATTGTTGTAGTAAAATTTAATAAAAAAATGGTTTTCCAAATCATAATTATAGTAATTATTTCGCTACGTGATTGTATAATACCAAATACCAAACATTTTTTTTCTCAACAAACATTAGAAATAAAGCTCTCATAGTACATCCAACTAAATCCCCTCACAGCACCGAATATTGCAGTAAGGTTATGGATAGGTTACAAACTTACACACTTTAATGAGCATGTTACTACAACCTGCCATTAACCTTACAAAATAACCTTACATGATAATATTGTCATAAAGTTAATATAATCTTTAATATTTCAGCAAACTTACGTGTAATTATTTCATTTTCTGTGTATCTTGAAAATACTACACAATTGAAATATAGTTTATTAATAATCACTTAATTATATATACAACTTTTTTCATATATAACAATTTTTTTTATTAAGAAAGCAAATATAACTAAATTAAATTAATTAAATTAAAATAAATTAATTAAAATAAATTAAAATAAATTAAATTAATTAAATAAAATAAAATTAAAATATTAATAATAAAATTAACTCCTGATTCAATAGTCGCTTCAAATGCTTTAGTTTTATGTATATCTCCGACTTTTCTTTTATTATGTGAGATATTTGAACTACATAGTTTATTTTTGTAGTTGTTATAATTTTCTTATAATATTATTTAAAAAAGATGTTTAATGAGGGAATGGAGTTATTAATTAAAATTTAGAGAAGCGCACAGGATCGGTCAATGCGATGATAAAATTGTCTAACATACGTAAAAACGGGGCAAACTTGATGCGTGCGATCGCAAGACATTATATTATCTTCTCGAAAAATAATCACGCAAACTAGATTCTGGTTCATATTGGCCAAGATATAACATTTGACCCTCACAGCACATTAATATTGCCATATTACAACAACCTTAAATTGTAAGATGGTAACATTACAATGTTGGTTATCATTAACCTTCTAATAACATGAAAATGTTCGTCCATGCTCATTCCATTAACATTACAGAAACCTTATATGGAATATTATATTAAAGTTAATATAATATGCCTAGAACCTTTCAATATTTTTAATAAGAAATTCTTGATAAAGAAATATTATTTATATTCAGCTTTGTCAATTTATATTGATTTTAAATGAAATTTAGCTCTTTTATTTGATATTATTTTTTAAATAATTTTATAAGAAAATTATAACTGCTTTAGCTGCATATGGGGATAATAAAAAACGCTTAGTAAATGTTGAAGAAATAGCGCAACAGCCAAGATAATAGATTAGGAACTTAGAGGTATCTGAGATCTCGAGTTCGCGTCCGACTAGTATCGAGCAAATTTAAAATAGTGTCAAAATAGTGAGAAATCAAATAAAAGAGCTAAATTTTATTTATCAATATAAATTAATATAAAATCAATATAAATTGACAAAGCTGAATATACATAAATAATATTTCTTTATCAAGAATTTCTTATTAAAAATATTGAAAGCTTCTAGGCATATTATATTAACTTTAACATAATATTCCGTATAAAGTTTCTGTAATGTTAATGGAATGAACATGGACGAACATTTTCATGTTATTAGAAGGTTAATGACAGGTTTATTAACTTCCGTGTAATGTTACCATCTTACAATTTAAGGTTGTTGTAACTTTATGACAATATTAATGTGCTGTGAGGATCAAATGTTATATCTTGGCCAATATGAGCCAGAATCTAGTTTGCGTGATTAATTTTATTTTTCGAGAAGATAATATAAGTCTTGCGATCGCACGCATCAGGTTTGCCCCGTTTTTACGTATGTTAGACAATTTTATCATCGCATTGACCGATCCTGTGCGCTTCTCTAAATTTTAATCAATAACTCCATTCCGCCATTAAACATCTTTTTTTATATCGTATATCCAGTTCGATAGAGGATTTTAACGATCGAAAACGATCGCGACTCTAACCTGCGATTTCGGACCTGCAATTATTTCGATTGTCCGGACGTTTTTATCGAATTACAGCGTCGCAACGCCTGCCACGTTGTCGCGAATGCTCGAACCAACGGGTCAACCCCCCGTCTGTCCGTTCGCTCGTTCGTTCGCGTTCGTTACCACTTTTCACTCTCGAAACGCGACATTTCTCCGTGCACGTCGCGCACCGCGTCGCGCGGCGTCCCGTGTAATTTGTAACGAACGCCGTTCGAACCGGAATCCATTCGGGCACGCAAAATAAAGGCACGGGGATTATAACTTATATCCAAAGCGACTTCTGACCCAATTTCCATCGACTGGAACGGGTAAACGATTCTGACGCACGCCAATTCGTGGTGCCGCGTGTCCGCCGCAGACTTCCATGATAAAATCGATTTCCACCCTTCCCCCGGTCTTTTTACCTCTCCCTCCCTGCCGTCTGCTTGCCTGCTAGCTCGTTCTCTCGCGTTCTCGCTCCCTGCCTCCTTCCTTCCCTCGTTTTCATTTCGTCGTGCTCTCCTTTCGATATCATTTCGACCGGGCTATTTCGGTCCGGTCACGCTTTAATTGATAATGGAAAGCTGTCGTATCACTTTCGCGCTTGCCCGATCCACCCGTCGAGTTTATTTATGCAAGGATTCTACTACCGACGTCCGCTCTCTTCGGACACGAAGCTCGTGCGACGTGCTCGCCACGCGAGAAACAGTTCAGCAGGCTCTGCTTTGCGTTTGTTGTCTTCTGTAGTTGATTAATGATTACCTAAAACCTGGGTAGAGATTCATTGTTTAGTTATTACCGAAATAAGTGGCGACTGAACCAACTATCTGAGAATCTAATGTTACATTCTAAACGAAAAAAATATGTAAACAATTTATTTATTATCTTCTGAGATTGATTAATAATTACTCTAAAACTAAGTAGAGATTCATTGTTCAGTTATTTGTTTAGATACCGAAACAAGTGGTGTCTATAACTAATTATTAAAAATATAAACAATAATATAGAACAATAATATAGAACATAAACAATAATATAGAATATAAACAATAATAGAACAATAATATAGAACACAGAGAAAAAAATATTACTAAAATTGTAGTCATTCTAGTCACCAATTATATCTCCTTCTTATTCTAACAAAAAAGTTCTTAGTTTAATAAAGGATTACACTTTGAGAGGAAAATATCTAAAGAATAAAAAATATTTTGTGGGTACACAGGAGATACTACCATATATTAGGACCTTAACTAAGTTTCCGCCCAAAAAATACTGAGAAAAAGCATTTATTGTAAAAAATTTATTTAAATTATTTCAATGAAAGTATTTTCCATCACTTTCTACAACTTTTTGCCATCTTTCTGGCAACTGGGCGATACCATCTCGATAAAACGATGTTTGTTTCGAAGCAATCCATTCGTCCACCCATTCTCGCACTTCTTCAACATTTCGGAAGCGTGTACCACTCAAGCCGTGCTGCATCGATCTGAACAAGTGGTAATCAGAAGGCGCTATGTCTGGTGAGTACGCTGGGTGAGGAAGAGTTTCCCATTCGAGCTGCGTCAGTGTTTCTTTGACGGTT
>NW_022639534.1:749312-757179 GCF_010583005.1 Odontomachus brunneus
GTTAGTAATGACTACTAGAACTGTTTGCATTGCCATCTAACATTTGCGGGCGGAAACTAAGTTAAGGTCCTAATACATATTTTTTATACTGAAAAAAATAAGTATTCGTTTAAAACTGATATATTTAAATTAGATTAACAATCATTATCCCAAATAAACAACGATATATAATTTTTTTGAGAGAACTTTAAAATACTGAATTTCAACAATATTATAATTTTATTTGAATATTATAATAAGTCTCATAAGAAGTATAATATGATTATTTTCAATGACAATGATATCTTTTTCCGACGTTTAAAAACATATTCTCAATCCAATATTTTGTGCTTTTTACTCAGAAAGATTATTTTTGAATAATAAGAATATATTTTTCTTCGTTAAATTATATAAAATTTTGCAAATACTTTCCTTTAATGTTATGTAATCTCTTTTTAAGTATTACATGAAAAATAAAAATATTTTCAAGACAAGAATGTTCTTTTACTTATTTAATTCTAACTTCTTTTATTAAAATATAATAAATAATTTCTTTCATGAGAAAAAGTTTTAGGAAATATATTTTTTCTTATTTGAAAAAATATTTCTTTTTTTAGTATAAAAAATATGTATATGGAAATAGAAGTAAATATGTTTCTAATACTTATCAAAAAAATTTTTTTTATTTCTCTTAAATATTTCTTGTCTTAGTATATTTCTAACAAAAGAGGAATATTAGTAAATACGATACAATCTATATACTATATTCTGTTTAATTAATTATTTCAGAAAAATTTTTAACAACATCCGAGATATCTAGATAATCTAAATCTTTAGATATGTTCTCCCTAGTCTCGTTGCTGTTCAATTGGATCTCTAATTACGAAGAAACAGAGTAATAAAACTTCCCGAGATACTTTCATGCGCGATTTTAGAGGGCCCTTTGAATATATAATGACACGCAATATGAATATTAAGTATTATATGCTATCGTTTATCTCTTTCTTTGTTATGTCGTAGTATCATTAATTTGCTCTGTTCATTTACGGACTATAAAAAACAGTTCCAATTTAAATCGAGTTATAGACAAATTTAATTTCTAGGTTGTGCGTGGCAGAGCTTAGTTTTCTCCGAAAAGTTTTTGTGTTTCTTTAATTCCTTGTCTGTGTCAAATAAGCTCAAAATTTAGTTCAATAAGGATATCACAAAACTGACACAACACATTACTGGTCGTATGTATCGTCTGATTTATTCAATGTTGACTGCCAAATATTCAAGTAGAAAATAAACCAGAATATAGTTTGTAACTGACAATTAGAATTTTTTGTTATTCTCCAATATATGTTCAGTATTACTGTCTACATTCAACTCAGTTTGGTCGACGGTTGTTCCGATAGTAACTGAACTAGTAAAACTAGCCAGTTTCCAGATAGTTGTTATCAATTTATAACCAGTTTGTAATCAACTAGCTTAAACTATCCGGCGTTGTTCGGGTTATTACAAAGTGTCAAGGGAATGAAATCAGGAGAGGATGGGATGTCCAGGTTTCACGGTAGCCGATATTTTCCTCAGGGTTCTAGAGAGTAACTATGCAAAATTTAGTCCAGATCGGTCAAAGAGTTTAGGTATTAGTAGGAAATATTTATAACTTTTGATAGGAGCATTTTCCAAAAAAATTTTTGAGACAAAGTTTACTTGTTTTTTCGCGTAGAATCCAAATATGTAACATTATATAGAGGGTCCCATTTGAAACTTTGAAGTTATCCCTTGCCTCTCTTCAAGGGGGGATGGAAGTGGATTTTGTTTACGTAGTTAGAAAGGCCCCTTGAATATATGAAACTTTCTCATGAACAACTTTTTGATAGGACAAAAAAATGTTTAGTGTTATTAACTTGTAACACTTTACGTGGGCCACCCTGTATATACAGGATATCCTAGAACAATCTTCAAAGCTCTCAACAAAGTCTTATACCATTCTAATAATTTTGTAGATTTTTAATTAATAATTAAAGAAGATTGGTGCTTGAATTGGCTTGGATAATCGTTCGCGATAATATATTAATTATTTAATTAATAACTAAAACTCTATAAAGTTATTAAAAAAAAAGTAGAAGACTTTTTTGTTCAGTTTGTTTTTAATGTACAAGCATACGACAGCAGATGCCACTACAACTCATCTACCATATCTCGCGTGATCTCACAAATCTTCTTTAATTAAAATCTCGATAATTATTGCAAATATCGCAAAATGTTAAAAGAATTTTATATTCAATTTATTTATTATCTTCTGAAATCGATTAATGATTACCTAAAAACTAAGCAGAGATTCATTGTTTAGTTATTTTTTTAGTTACCGAAACAAGTGGCGCCTAAGACCAATTAAAATATAAACAATAATATAGAACACACAGAAAAAATGTTATTAAAATTGTAGAAATTATAGTATCCAACCCTTAATCCGTACTGTGTCTTCACGAGAACTTCAAAAATTGTTTTGGAACACTCTATATATATGTGATAGTAAACTTAGGAAATACTTGAAACATTTACTTGAATAAAGTACATATTTGGCTAAGTAATTTAATTTAAATTTTTATGACAGATTGTTGATGTAACTCGATTTTTATTCAATGCAGCTCGACTGTAGTATGCAACAAAATTTTTGCAATCCTGAAACTTGGTTTTTTTCAACTAATTCTTCTTAATACATTATCGAATACTCAAGGCGCAATGCTCGAAGGAAGAGTATCGTGGGAGAGATCTCGAAAATGAAGCATGCGATCGCAAGCAGCTGTTAATAAAAAATTCAAGGTTTAAAGGTTGCTTAAAGGATGCCACGGTGAAGACGCGATAAGGAATCCGAACCGATCGGTTCTTCTTCAGACCGCGTTCTCAGACCGCGCTGAAATTTCGTGATTAATTTCGGGACTGTTCGCCCGAGCAATATGAGCGGGTCTTTTCCGCACGCCAATTTCGGCGCACTCGATAGAGAGAGGAGGACCCTTGATGGAACTCTCATCCGGGGTAGGATATTTGCATGCTACGACCTGGCTTAGTCGCCATTACAGCTACAAGTGGTCAATCCTGTGCCGTACCTATGTAATTCTCTGAAAGCGATCGCCTACCGCGTACCTAATGCATGCCACAGAAAGGAAAGTACACGGGGGTCTCTACATGCGCCGGCCAATTCGGACGGTATAATTAAATCATTACTCTTCCCCTCCAACGTGGGAACGAAGCGCGAAACTTTCATTTCAGGTGCGACCGCGAAGGGATCTCGAGATCTTAAATAGAGACAATACGGGACGCTATGTCGTCTGAAAAAAGTGAAGAAAGCAACGAAATTCGGCAATGGAACTGAGAGAGCGACATTTAATATTTCAACCGTGTCGTCAACTTCTCGTTAATCGTGAAAGATCGCGCTAATGATCGCGTTTATTATTAATTCCTACCTTCGTCCCCTTCCTGAATAGAAAATGTAACAGAGATATAATAGTCAGCAGACAACGAATCTTGGTTATTCCTTAATAACTGAGGAAAGAAGTGTTTGAGATATACAATCGCAAAGTGAGAGAATTATAGTCACAAGAAATGTTTATGTAGAAATTATTATTATAGTGTTGATGCTAACTTTACAGGCACATTGCTGATATTAATTTTTTGTTAGAGCAATAAGAAGATATTGTTGGCGTCGAAAATAATTTAAATATAATTTTAATGACAGTTTATTCTTTTAGTGTATTAACCCATATGCTGTAAAGATTTTTTGCAACCTCACACTGTAAAGGGGGATTAGATTGTCCCCACACGTTTTTGAGCGGGTAAAACAATCTGAAAAAATTCAGGTAATATTTCAAACATTCCAAATTGAGACCTGAATGGAAACATTGCACAATAGTTTGTTTAAATACATTAATTTTGCGAATATATAAAGTGAAAAACAAAAATGTACTATTATGATAAAAAAATTATAATTTTTGAAAAAATTATCATAAAGCAAAATATCCAACGAGAAATTAAAGTTTAGTGATCTAACTTTCATGAAAAAATATAACGAATTTACCAATAACGATTAAGTGATTAAGTTTAGGGCATGAATTGTTGCAAATTTTGAGATATCAAGGTCAGGATTTAAGGATAAAAATTTTTTTTCTTTACTTAGTATTATTTATTTTGTGTATTAGTATAAAAAAATAGATAGTTTAGATGAAATATGTGAAAAAATAAAATAATAGTTAACTTTATGAAAACACGTGTATAGCGAGAAATATGATATATTTATAGATTAGGTCTACATTTATAGCTTGTATCAATAAATATTCATATATTTTCATAAAACAAGTGAAAATAAAACAAATTTTATCGAAAAAGAAATTTATTTTCTTGCACAAAAAGTATACACAGAGTGTAAAGGGAGTCACAGGCGTCCCACGGACAACTTTAACCACGTGGCATTCCAGTACACAGAGACGCAGGTATGCCGCCATGTATAAACAACGAATTCTACCTAACATCATTTTTTACAGATAGGACCAATGGTTTAAAACTCACTGGTTTAAGAGATACACGGGCTTTTAAAATATGCTGGGGTCAATTTTATCTCCTTTACACTGTAAGGATTAAATATTATTTCCTCTCTATCATAATCAGTTTAGTCGACGGTTATTTCGGTAATAATTAGACAGTGAAATTCTAGTCAGTTTCTACATAATTATTAATTAGTTTCTAACTAGTCTCCTTAGTCGTGAAAGATTACGTTTATTATTAATTTGTCTCGCTTCCTATCTTTACTTCCCTTCCACGCAGAAAATAAGATAGAATATATAGTCAGTAACTGACCACGAATTTTGGTTACTATCCAATAATTGAAAAAGAAATATTGATATTTATGACTAATCATATAGTGAGGGAATTACACAAAAACCATTTTTGTGAAAAATACTACTATAATGTTAATGTTAATAATCTTATATGCACATTGCTATTTTTTTCTTAAAACGAGAAGTTGGCGCTGAAAATTATAATTTTATAGTGACTATTTTCTCTCTCAGTATATTATTGCTTAAATTTTAGTGGATTTGTCAATACTTATTTCAGTAGTAACTAGATAGTGAAGCTTCAAACAATTTATAAACGATTATCGATTAATTTCCAGTCATTTTATAAATCATTATCAATTTTTATAAATTATTAGTCATTTTTTATTATTATTATTAGTATTTTTTTTATTATTATTAGTCATTTTATAAATTATTATCAATTTTTAACTAATTTTACCTCGTGCAACTCTTATTCCTTTCCATTAAATTTTTGAGGAAGCTTTCTTCCTCTCTCTTGTTTATCGACTCAAAAATACGGCTTTCATCGTATTAATAATAATACGTCGGACGACACTGCTTTCCGACGAAACTACAAGAGACCTCAGACCGAAATTCAATCTTATCGCACGACACATTTTCTTCATGTACATAACTCACGAGAAAATATTGAGAAGTACGATTTAGTCGATAAATATTAGACGACCGAAGTCGAAAGCAGCACGGATTGCGTCCATGAGAAAGAGCCGAATTCGAATTCGAGTTCTCTTCTGGTCTCGACGATTATGCGCGTCATCGAGGTTGACACTTTTCAATTATTCATCGTTCGAGCTTCTTGCAAATTGCTCTCTCGACGCGATTGCTCATTCCAGCGTCGCAGCCGGTCAGGAGTGTCCGCGGACACTCATGAAACCTGTAGCGACGCCACCCTCTAGCGATCCCGTCGCGCGGAGGATATATTCTCGGGGCACCGGTGCGCGCGCCACGGCGAAACGGTGACGGTAAATAATGCAGATATACGCAATAGAAATATTTCAGTGGGCGCCGCGGTGCATGTTTTACGGGGTAATCGATCGGCCGGTGCTCTTTAAGCACAAAGGGCAGACGGGAATGAAGGTAATTCATTCGCCGATGTGCGCCGTCGAGTTTGTCGAGCGAGAATGTCTATTGATTCGAATTCCATAATCCGTTTCTATGTCTGGCGCGGAAAATCTGATTACACAGGCGGGAGTTATTTACAAACTTGGGCACATGAACGTTGTATAAAGACATAGAGAAAGATAGACAGAGAGAGAGAGAGAGAGAGAGAGAGAGAGAGAGAGAGAGAGAGAAAGAAAATAATGAGGAAAATGCAAGATTGATGAAAATCAATAATTAATTGATGAAAAAATGAACAAGGAAATGTCACATGATGTGCACGGCGAGAGAACTAATTTCTATCAATTTTCTCTCTCTCTCTCTCTCTCTCTCTCTCTCTCTCTCTTTCTCGTTCCCATGTCTAAATCCACATTACATTGTCGCCCTATTTTCTTCTATCGTGCTGGGCCGCGCCGAGTTCCTCGCGCCAATACGGATATTATATTCTATCTCTCGGATTCTTGCACACCGAATTCTATCTTGTAAAAGGAAGTCACGAAACAAGATATTGCTTACATTAGACGTGCAGCAGCGAGTTGCAGTCGCAATCTTGTTATCGGCATGTGCCCGGAATACCTGACGCTACAAAACCCGCGCAATCGAGGCGCCTGTTTGCGCTGATACTTTCTGCACTCTAAGACCCTGATCGAAATTAGTTTCTCGCTCGAAACTCTGTCACACCTCTCGCCGCATATTAATGTGCGATCGTATTTCGTCAGATATTTAATGGGCCCCTAAGTACGTGTCTCTTCCCTCCCGTTTCTCTTTCTCTTTTTACTTTTCATCTCATCTTCTTCTTTTATGATTCCACGTTTGCGGTCAATCGACGACTTGTACGAGAATCGACTTGTAAGGGAATCCTTATATTGGGCAACTCTACGAAACGCGTCGCGCCAAAAAGGGCGTCAATCTCTGAATAATAAATTCGCGCGCAGCTAGCTTCATTTCGTGTAACGGCATTTTTCCTCCTGCTCATGTGAGAAGTAATTGTATGAAGAAAGTTATCACTGGCGTACAACGGGAAAGTTGTCAATGCTATCGACGAACTTATATCAAGGTTATAAATAATTAACAATCGAGAAATAGTCTCACGCTTTCCCCTTTCTCTCTCTCTCTCTCTCTCTCTCTCTCTCTCTCTCTTTCTCGTTCCCATGTCTAAATCCACATTACATTGTCGCCCTATTTTCTTCTATCGTGCTGGGCCGCGCCGAGTTCCTCGCGCCAATACGGATATTATATTCTATCTCTCGGATTCTTGCACACCGAATTCTATCTTGTAAAAGGAAGTCACGAAACAAGATATTGCTTACATTAGACGTGCAGCAGCGAGTTGCAGTCGCAATCTTGTTATCGGCATGTGCCCGGAATACCTGACGCTACAAAACCCGCGCAATCGAGGCGCCTGTTTGCGCTGATACTTTCTGCACTCTAAGACCCTGATCGAAATTAGTTTCTCGCTCGAAACTCTGTCACACCTCTCGCCGCATATTAATGTGCGATCGTATTTCGTCAGATATTTAATGGGCCCCTAAGTACGTGTCTCTTCCCTCCCGTTTCTCTTTCTCTTTTTACTTTTCATCTCATCTTCTTCTTTTATGATTCCACGTTTGCGGTCAATCGACGACTTGTACGAGAATCGACTTGTAAGGGAATCCTTATATTGGGCAACTCTACGAAACGCGTCGCGCCAAAAAGGGCGTCAATCTCTGAATAATAAATTCGCGCGCAGCTAGCTTCATTTCGTGTAACGGCATTTTTCCTCCTGCTCATGTGAGAAGTAATTGTATGAAGAAAGTTATCACTGGCGTACAACGGGAAAGTTGTCAATGCTATCGACGAACTTATATCAAGGTTATAAATAATTAACAATCGAGAAATAGTCTCACGCTTTCCCCTTTCTCTCTCTCTCTCTCTCTCTCTCTCTCTCTCTCTCT
>NW_022639534.1:757305-766442 GCF_010583005.1 Odontomachus brunneus
CTCTCTCTCTCTCTCTCTCTCTCTCTCTCTCTCTCTCTCTCTCTCTCTCTGTATTTGCTCTCTCTCTTTCTCTCTCTCTCTTTTCGATTTGTATACCATAACTCGGATATTCATGTAGGAAGAAGGAAAGAAGGAAGGAAGGAGAGAAGAAAAGAAACAGTGACAACAGCCTTTATTCACGCGGGAGCTCATCTTCTTTGAAATACCGGCACGCTTTGTGAAATGTACCGGGTGAAAATGGTGTCACATTTTTCTTCCTTCTTTCCGGTCGCGCGTACATTTTATTGCGTGAGAGGGAACTCGGTTTAGACACGTGTAGCGTCGCGATATACACGCCGAGCTATCGATGAATATCGGCACGCTGATACCGCGGCTTGTGTACGTCTGCGTGTGTGTATTGTACGTGCGTCTCTACCATAACAGTTCATTAATTAATTCTACCCGCAGCGGAGAAAACATTTTTAATATTTTCGTCATATACACTCTGGCTATATTAACTTAGCAATTTAGTCGGCTGCACTGAGAAAAAGGCGTTTGGTGTTCATAACTGTAATTGCATAGTGAAATAATTACAGTGAGGGATCTCGTTTTTGTAGCACAAACGCAGACATATTGTTATTGAGAACAACTTTACACATATAGCGCAATATTTAGAAATTAGTTTGAGCAATTAGAAAAGAATGCTGAAAATTATTGTAACTTGCAACGAGATTAGCTATTTGTTTTCCTTTCAATGCAAAAGATGTAAACTAAATTAATCTATGTATAAAATTGTATCCGAAGTCGTGCACGAAATTTTATCAGACTAAATAAGAACAATAATAACGTTTATCTTATTGTTCGTTGCATTTAGAGAAAGGAATAATTAACATCACGGAAATTATATTAATTATAAATTAAATTATAAATAAATTATAAATAAAAAGGAAAATTATATTAATATTTATTGCACGAACCTTTCTTGTCACTTCAGTGAAAAAGAGTAGGAATGCGCGTGTAAAATTATTATCAAAAGTGAAGATATTATTAATAGTAATGATAGCAATATAATAATATTTGCTACCAGATTTATTTTCTTGGCGTATTTCTTTTTACTTTTTTTTTTATCATTTTGTTATACAATATTATAGCGACCAATATCAATTTTGTCCTTTCTCTCTGGCTGCATATGTATGTTACAACATCTTCTACTTTCTTCCATTAATCAAGCCGTGGATATACAAACGTCTCATTTCGAACACAAAGAGTGAAAAAAGACTTAGTAAAAACTGACAGATTTATTGTAAGCGAGTCGCACGTCTGTGTCGCAGAGAGACTTTTAAACGGAACAGAAATCGGCTTCGGATCGGCTACATAAATTATTACGGAAGGTAAATCGAAGAACGGTCTAAGTTTCTTTTCTAAATGATCTATGGCCCTATTTATACTGATTTATACTTGTAAAACTTGCAGGATAACTTATATCTTCGAGATCCTTCATCTTCATTCAAAGGTCTCTTAGACCTGAGATTTTATTATTATAGACACATTCGTGAGTTTTATTGCATTTTTCGAGTTTTTACTTCGTCGTGCTGAAGGTATTAATTTTGTGCATCATGAATGCGTTGCAGTTTCGTAGATTTTACATAATGTCGAGCAAATTTAAGTATTTGTTTTTATATAAAATAATATAATTTATCGCGTATAATATTTTACATATATACATATATATATATATATATATATATATATATATATATATATATATATACAAATGCAAAGAAAAAAAAATAGTTGATCCTATTAAAATTATAATAATTCTCAATGCCAGATATATTCTTTTATTCTTACAAAAAATTAGTAGAAACAATATGCATCTAAGATTATTATTATTGATATTTACTACAAAAATAGTATAAACTTCTATTTTAATTTATAAATTATGTAGAAACCTATATTGAGAGAGAGAGAGAGAGAGAGAGAAAGAGAAATTAATATCAAATCTTAATTATTTATGTAATTTATTTATTAATATTATATATTTTTTTACCAATATTACTATATATATATATAAATAAATTGCACACAAAAAGAACTTTGATTAGATTAAGCAAATTTTGGTGAATTACGAATGAACCAGAAATTCCATTTTATTTCTAAATTATCAGTTACTAAGACTAGTACTTCTAGTACTACTTCTAGTTAAATTGAATAAAATCTTGATTTTCATCGGAATTTTCTAGTTTGTTCAAATTTTACCAGAAATCTAATTAATTCAACCTAACGTTCTTCCCGCGTACAATTAAAATTATTTTACTATAAAATTATAGTCATCAATTCTAAACATTTTTTTCCAATGTGTGCACATTGTCGTCAACAATTTACGGCTAATGTTATCCTCGAGATATTTAATTTCACTCAAGATGCATCCAACGAGATTCATCGTGTAAGCAGTCCTAGATTTATATCAGTTTAGGAAAAGCAGACTCTTCGCGCGAGTCGCGCAGCGTCGTGTAATTGAGAGCCGCTGGCCTCTCAGTTCTGGCCGCGAGCAGTGCACGTGGCGAAGTTCTCTTGGAACAAAAGTAAAACAGGATGGCCGAAGGTGTAACGATGCTCGTGTACGAATCCATTAGCAGGAAGCCCGTAGGGCTGAGGATTCACGACCGGCTTTTCCGTGGGATGGCTATCGCTTTCAGATACCATCGCCTAGGTAAATTCGACGGCCGTTAATATCCATCTATATTAAGTAGGGTGTGCCTGCTACCGGTGTAATTAGTTGACGACCCTTTACATCGTTACATCGCCTAGAGCGATCTCATTACCCTGCTCGAATTCGCGCGCGCGCGACTTTGAATTATACAGGGTGACGGAGCCGACCGCGATCACACGCCCGACGTCTTCAACTTAATTTGCGGCGAGGACATCGCGTCTCCCTCCCCTGCGCGGGGAGTGATTTAACACGCGTACTTAATTGACGCTTAGGCATTCAGGCAATTAGGACTGTTTGATAGAAGAAGATTATTTCGCGCGCAGGCGAGGCGAACGAATGACTCTGCATCACCGACGTATTTTTTTCTTCCTCACTATTATTACTTCCTCACATATTACACACGTCGTGTGGTATCGACTCTTCAATTTACGAACGTCGAATGATCTTGGCGAGTTGCGAGATATAAAGTGAACCCCGATTACTCGTGTTTGTGCAAGAACCGCGCGGAGAGTTTGAGATGAAAAATAAAAACAGAAAGGTAGCGCACGCGAAGCCTAATGACGTATATTCAATTTCCAGCGCGCTATCGAAAAAAGTCGCTGTCTATACCGTACCTTAATTGGTATCGAGTAACGAAGCAGCCAGTTACGTACGAGAAGTCCGATGTAACGAAGCTTGAAAGTGTTTCGTTAACCTGAGACAGCGATTTCTGTAATAATCTCGCTCGCGAGAAATTTCCATTTTTCAGAGATGATATAGCGGCATATACAGGCTGCACAAAGCATACGTCTGTGGTATGTAAGTAGAACTTGACAAACAGGAAAATCCTGTGCCACTTTGCAAAACAACGAGAATTTTTTAGACATTAAGGGAATGCTGAATCTAAAAACTTTACCGACAGAACACTGACATTTTTCTGCAAAGTTTACATTGTATTAGTTACACAGAATTATAAATGCTTTTACGCAATGAAAGTAAGTGCAAAAATAAATAGAAGCATTGCTCGATATGTGACGAAAACGAACAAAAAAATTTTAATGTAAAATTTCAAGCTGTCAGTTAGCGTAATATTTGCTAATCCAAAAGTTTCGCAGCTTGTATATACTGAAAGTGTGGATGCTTCAAACAGAAAAATTTTGAAAAACATTGCTCTACCTTCACATCTGCATTTGGAAGCTTAAAAATATCGAAAAAGTTTGCAGAAAAATTTCTATACATATATGGTTAGGTTTTCCGTTGAATATAGTAAAACAAAGCAATACACATTTATTTCAGTTCTGTATTTACATGAAATACGAAAAGAATAGCGTGATTATGTTAGTGACGACCGTCTCTGCATTATCGACATTGTTCGAGTTCGTCATCGACTCCAGCATCCTCTTAAAATGAACCCAAAGAAGGTTCATATGTAGCATCCTCTTAAAGGAATGATAGAGTCTAAATCTTTGCCGACAGAAAACCGACTTTCTTCTGCAAAGTTTACGTTATAGCATTGCATTATTCAATACATGACTGAAATTATAAAAAATCTCAAAGTTGACATTTCAAATATAAATTAGCCTGTCAGACGCTGTCAGTTAAAGTAAATATTTGTCCGATACAAAAGATCTGTAGCTTGTATATACTGAACAGTTCAAAAATATTTCAACGAACTGCTGTATTTTTACAACTGAATTTAGAAGTTTAAAAATATTGGAAAAGTAGGAAAATTTCTATATATACATGGTTATGTTTTTCACTAAATATAATAAAACAAAAAACATACATTCATGTAAGATCTATACAAAAAATACAGAAAGAATAGCGCGATTGTGTTGCTGATGATCGCTTCTATGTTATCGACTTTTGGAGTTCGCCATCGACTCATTCCTTTAAGGAGATACCATACTTAAACACCCAAAAAAAAGTATTCTACGTACAAATTTTCCTCTAACTCCATGTTCTAAAAGAAATATTTTACAGAAAGCATATTCATCTTTCATTAAAGGGAACCACTCATCGTGCATTTATAAAATATTATTCTAATTGTGTTCCTCTATATCAAGAGGAATATGTTAATTTGAAGCACAATGTCGTCTTACGAGCAGTACGAGAGACTCGAAGAACTGTTGTTTCGCTGCATACTGTCGTGTATGATTGATTGAAACTAAGCGCCACGCTTAGAACTTCCACCGTCAATTCACTGTCGACGTTTCAATCAAATCGACATTGAAGTCGTCAACTGACGTAAGTTTGATATCATTTTGACGTTAATCTACGAATCATTTTTCACTGAGTATATAGATATCACAAAGATGAAGTCTGAAATAGCTCAGTGGGAAAAGCGGTTGCCTGACAAGCGGAAGACCTGGGTTCTCGATCTCAGCCGAGTCTGATGTTTTTCATCTCATATGGCATTAAAGTGGACATCTACAGATACACAAAAGCACGGTCAAAGTTTTCTGATCTTTCTTTCGTGTGGATGCGATAAAGTTGACTAAATCCGAAGAAATATTTTTGAGTTAAAGTAATATATAAAAGGAGATTTAAATTAAGAACAAATAGATTTGCACTGTACATTCAATATGAAATTCCTCTATCTTTAAGAATTATGTTTAAGATTATTTTTCTCTTGATTTCAAAGCAATCTTCTTGAGGCCATATATAAGAGTAAAATCTTCTAAGATTTAGAGAATTCCACTTCTATTAAAATTATTTTTTTTTGGGTGATCACTTAACTTATAAAAACCGTTTTATAATTAATGTTACACCCACTGGACGTATTATATCATTAAATTGTAATTTTTATAAAATATGGATATGGAAATTCTTTCGTAAAGAAAGAAAATAAAGGAAAAATTGATTATTCTTGCAAACATATATAAATAAGAAACATTCAAACAGACGAAACGACTGGCGCGCTTGTGAGGTCTTTAACCTTTAGGCTGTTGGTATTTTTTCATTACACTGAGAGAAAAAAATAGTTGGAATAACTATAATCTCACTATAAGAGTAAAACCCTCTAAGAGAATTCTACTTCTATTAAAAAAATTTTTTTTTGGGTGAAACTTTATCGACAAAATATTAATACTTTTTGTAAAGTTTACATGATATTAGTTGCACAGAATTATAAATGTTTTTACTGAATAAGAACACATGCAAAAGTTAGTTGGAATATTACTCAATATGTAACAAAAACAATACAAAAACTTTAAAACTGACATCTTAAGCTGTCAATTAGCGCAAATACTTATTTGATACAAAAGTTCTGCAACTTGTATATACCGAATATGTATTTTCTCTACTAAAAGAAACAATTTTAAAGGACATTAAGAAAGCAGCATATATTTTTATATAAGAACTATATGTATAAGAAACACGAAGATAGCGTGTTGGTGACAATCGTTACGTTATCGACTTTATCTATATTTTTATAGTTTTTCATCCATTTAATGCCGAAAAATTAGCGAATATAAACGATTAAATGTTTTGTTATATCGAAACAGTTTCCATCAGGCGTTTCTCATAGTGGATATACGCTAAACGTTTAAACGTGTATTTGAAAAATGGATCAAAACGGGAGCCCTAATTATAACACACCCTCTGTTGCCAAGAGATTGTCAAATTCAGTCTTGAAGGGAGCTTCACCTAAAGAGCTTGTGCCACCTCATCACCCTCATCACTCAACTGCTAATATCCTTTAATTAAAATTTCAATAATCATTGTGGTTGTTTACAAAATGGTGAACCGTTGAATTTGGTTGATGTATTTTACCAACACAAAACAAACATACGCGTTGAATATAAACATCCTGCACAGAAGGAAGAACTTGATTGAATTAAGGATACATTAAAACTAGACTGTTTGATGAGATATGAACGAAGCATATTTTTTTATTAAGGCAATCAGACAAATTTAGTTATAAGCGTTTGGTTAAAGTAACTAGTTTGGTTACTCTTTAATCAAACTAAATAAAATTATATTTAAATTTTTTACTATAAATTTTATTATTTTTTTAACTGAAAGTTGTTTTTAAGATGTTAATGTATGATTATCTTGCTTGAAATTTAATTGGTTTGATATTATATTGTACTTCGAGAAAATTCATCTTTTACCCTGGTAGGATTCGAAATTCAGGACCTCCGGATTCGTTTGTCTACGCGCTATGTCATTTCACCAATTAATAGATCTGTTATCTATCTGCGTGGTAATCAGCGTTGAATAACAGAATAATTGATCATAATACCAGAAATTATGTTTAGTTTAACCAACAGGGAGACTTGTTGACAAAACATGTCACATTCATCCATAACCATGCTTTCTAGTCATAATAAGCAAACACTTGGATGTTACAACTAGATCAGCAGTAACCCGATCAGCAAATTTCGACCGTTGTTAGACCTAAATGGTTGACTACCAGAATATTTCATTATAACAACTAGAAATTCAGTTTAGTTCAACTAAATCTTGCTTAATCAAACATCTCACGTCAATCCAACTGAGATTGTTTTTCTGTGTGTATATTACTTCATATCCGAGCAAAAATGTAGAGCAGATTTCAAGACTAGTAGCTAGATAGTAATGACTAGAACTTTTCAATCATTAGCTCGTGACTGACTAAATATTCCTACTCAGTCTTTTGAATGTCAAGACTATCTAGTAACTATATCAATTACATAGATAGTGGCTAGATAAAAAAGATTACACAGTAACGAGATAGGAAATCATCGATAAATTCTGAATAAAAATTGGAAATCAGAACTGTCTAGTACTTATAATTACATTATCAATTATAGTTACATAGTTATTTTTTTGTATCTAGCTACTAGATAAGTTTTCTGGTGCAGCCATTAGGAGAAGTGAGCGTTAGATTCCTAGCTAGTAGCAATGTAAGGCCCGACTTTTCTGTGTAATTACTAAACAATCACTAGACTCAATTTCTGCTTGGGTAGCAGTACATACATCATTATAACAGCACTCACAATCGAGTCTCTTAGTCAGTTCATTCACGGACGCCCGTATGTGATCATCTAATTACTCAGGGATTGTTGTATTCAACTTTGGATTGTGGACCGTGTCTAGTTTTGTGTTATCTGAAAAATGGCTAATTTTTACACAAATTCTTCAATGCTTCAAAAGCAGCACACTTGTATCAAGTAGCTTATCCGAATCGCCGATAGCCAAGTAGAAGAATGTTTAGCAAAATTCATAAACGCTTACGTGAGACCGGACAGTTCAAACCAAATTTAGTTGATTGCGGTAGACATTTTTCACAGAACAAAATGCTTCATAACTCAGAAATAAAAGGTTTTCGGAGTACTGTTCATTAAGAGTTTTTGGTTTGTTTTAACGAATACTACATACCCCCCTAAAATTTGGTACCACCTTTTGGGAACACCCTGTATATAGGTATATACAGGGTATTTCAGACCACCCGTATTACCTATTTAAAATAAAAGGATCAACATTTTATTAAAAATTAAAATTAAAATTCAAAAATTAAAATTAAAATTCAAAATATTTTTTCACTAAGTCGAACACGCTCTATTAAATGGTGCTATATTCAACTTCCATTGACCGGAAGTGGGTTGTTTAGACCGGAAGTTTAGTTTTTTAAATGGAATACTCTATTTTTTTTGCAGATTCAGATTTTACGATGAAAAATACGAAACTTATGTTTGAAACATTTTTTCCGAAAATGTGTCCACCGACCTTGAAATGACATTGAAAGTTTATTAGCTACCAGACTTCTTATGAACTTCCTAGCCGCAGTGCGATAGTCGCCTTCGTATGATTTGACTTTTTAACATACTCCAAGTATTGAAATAAGTAGTTCTACTTAAATATCTTACTTTCAATTCTTCGTGTACTCCAATCACATTCAAAAATTTTTAAAAGTGGACTGACTAAGGTTGGAATCGGGACAATAAAATGAACTTTTCAATCAAACATAATTTTATTATTTAAATTTTCGTTATAGTTGGAATTTAGTAACAAACTTAACATGTAAAAGAATTGATACTTGCCTTTTACATAATGGAGCTCACATTAAACATTTAGCCTAGACAAGATTTACTAATTGAATAAAAATTATATACATGTTAAATTTGTTACTAAATAAATATTAAGTTTGTTACTAAATAAATATTAAGTTTGTTACTAAATTCCGACTATAACGAAAAGTTAAATAATAAAATTATGTTTTATTGAAAACTTCATTTTATTGTCCCGATTTCAACTTTAGTCAGTCCATTTTTTTTTAGTGTGATTGGAGTACACGAAGAATTGAAAGTAAGATACTTAAGTAGAACTACTTATTTCAATACTTGGAGTATGTTAGAAAGTCAAATCATACGAAGGCGACTATCGCACTGCGGCTAGGAAGTTCATAAGAAGTCTGGTAGCTGATAAACTTTCAATGTCATTTCAAGGTCGGTGGACACATTTTCGGAAAAAATGTTTCAAA
>NW_022639534.1:766740-769451 GCF_010583005.1 Odontomachus brunneus
TATATATATATATATATATATATATATATATATATATATATATATATATATATATATATATATATAATTACGTTCTGTAATTATATGTATGTACTTATTTGCTTCTTGGTATACACGGCACTTCAATTACCTGCGGCAAATAGTTTCGGTTGGATCCGGGAAACCCTCCGATACGTCCTATTTGCGAGTGAGATATAAACGGCGATAGAGCGAACTAGGCCTCCCATTCGGAATCATATTCAGAATTACCAGCGCTGCAAGTACTTTCAAGAACTGGGTTACCGGAAGTTTCCTCTGCGCTTAATAACGATTCCGGTATACAGCCCGCAGCCTCTTTCCCTCATTTGTATTCGTTGACAAAGAAAACTCGGGCATCGCGTATTCCTCAGGCGGTGCTTTAAGCTGGTGTTCTTCAGTTATCGACTTAACGCGCCGGATAGGCCGAGTAATTGGCCGACGATATTTGCTAATTGACGCGCGTTCGCGCGGATCGTTTGCTTATTCCGGTCTACGCGGTACAGAAGAGGCCAAAGATAATAGGGGCGGCAGGAGGAGAGTCGAGAGCGCCGCGGAGCGCTCCCTCTTCTCGTTTTCCCTCTCGACCAATATTCTTTTTAATTTAATTCCCGTGTTATGATACATTATGCGCGGGCAACAGAAATTCCCGAGACGCGAAAATCGAGACGTATCAGGATTCCGACCTGCAATATACCGAACTATGCGAGCGTTGCAGATCCGGAAATTCCAAATTTCTGCGCGATTCCCCCACAGAATTTAAAGTTTTCTATGAGATTCCCGCGATTCAAATCTCCGGCAGTCATAAAATGTTAGGAGGCAAATCCATGGCGAGAATATAGGGCACTAAAAATCTAAAGAAGCAGCTCGGAGAGTTGCAAGAATGGATATTTGATCCCAAGTAAAAACTCAAGTGTGGAAACTCGCGAAATGAAAGGAAATATATACTCAAGGGGATGCTGGAGTGAACGACAAACTCGCTAAGCGTCGATAACGTAGAAGCGATCGTCAAAAAATAGAAAACGTTATCATTTATCGACGATATTGATTTCATGTATATATAGATATATATACACTGGGAAAAAAATTTACTAAATTTCAAAAAATATTTGTTTGGATAGTATTATTTTCTAAAATTAAATAAAGGAATTTTAAATATAAATTTGTTTCTTTAACTTTAGAAAATAATTACTTAATTTAAACAAATATCTTCATAATATTATCCAAATAAACGTTTCTTGAAATTTAATAAATTTTTTTCTCAGTGTAGATATCAAATAAAAACGATCGTCAAATAAGCGTTGATATAAATGCCGCTATGATACAAATACGTGAATGTGCAAGTGTGTGTGCTACGTTGTCATTTCAATTCTCTTACACATAAACGGAACGTAAATGTGAATGCCACGTTGCCGATATTCGCATTCTCTCCGAAATAGGCTTTTGCTGCTTTTCTGATGAATTCTTCAAACCGCTTGTGTACTGGGTGAATCAAAGAAAG
This sequence comes from Odontomachus brunneus, assembly GCF_010583005.1. NCBI lineage: Eukaryota > Metazoa > Arthropoda > Insecta > Hymenoptera > Formicidae > Odontomachus > Odontomachus brunneus. Next base: position 768,257 of record NW_022639534.1, read on the forward strand.
AGTTTTTTCGAGAAGTCTGTTGTATACGCATAAGTATAATTTACGAATATTGTTTTGAAAATAATGTTATCTAATATGTGAGCTTTCTATATAATTTCCAATGGAAATTTGAGATATTATTTTCGTTACGCACTGAATAATGTTTCACTATATTTTCGTACGTAATTTTATCATATAAATTGAAGCAATAAGTGCGCTTAATTATTGTAAAAGGAAATCAGTGTCACGATGGTAATAGTTCCACATTGTATTCATCCCTGAATAAAGAATGCTGCATTTCATTTTTGCATGTACTTTCATCATATAAAAGCATTTTTAATCAAGTCAATACAAAATAATATTTGTAGGAAAATGTCCTTGATGTGATACCGACTCCCTTTGCAAAACATTCGTCGTACTGATTGTACCAAATCAAAAATCCCTTTGTATGGTGAACGTGCGTGCGAAAATGAAACTGAGTATTCCTCAATATGAAATGAAAACGATATGGAACAGATACTTCATGACACCGAATTCTTCTGCAAAGATTATTTCTTTTTACCTGTGCCGAATTAAAAACCCTTTTGCATGGCGCAAGTACGTGTGAAAGCGAAACGGAGCATTGCCTAATATGAGACGGAAACGATACGGAACAGCTACTATCATGACACTGAATTTATCTGTAAGAGTTATTTCTTTCTACCTGCGCCAAATTAAAAATCCTTTTGCATGGTGAAAGTACGTGTGAAAATGAAAGCATTGCCCAATATGAGATGGAAACGATAAGGAACAGCTACTATCATGATAACAAATCCTTCTGAAAGATTAGTTCTTTCTACCTGCGCCGAATTAAAAACCCTTTTGCACCGTGAACGTACGTGCGAAGCGGAGCATTCTTCAATATGAGATGAAAACGATAAGAAAAAATCTATTTGAAATTTTCAAACATATCTGTAATATAAATATAAGTATCTATATAAAACGAAGACAATCGTCAAAATATTACATTTGATAATCGCCAACATGTCACGCTACAATCGCCTCACAGTATTTTTTCATATATCGTCCTTTCATAGATATTATGCAAGTGTGTGTGTGTGTGCTACGTTGTCATTTCAATTTTTTCCTTACACATAAACGTTACATAAATAACAAAAATGCATAGAACAGAATAAAAATGCATAGGTAACTTTTATATGTCGTACAACATCGCGGA
>NW_022639534.1:769461-769618 GCF_010583005.1 Odontomachus brunneus
TATTGAAAACTTCATTTTATTGTCCCGATTTCAACTTTAGTCAGTCCATTTTTTTTTAGTGTGATTGGAGTACACGAAGAATTGAAAGTAAGATACTTAAGTAGAACTACTTATTTCAATACTTGGAGTATGTTAGAAAGTCAAATCATACGAAGGC
>NW_022639534.1:769628-771298 GCF_010583005.1 Odontomachus brunneus
TAATATTATCCAAATAAACGTTTCTTGAAATTTAATAAATTTTTTTCTCAGTGTAGATATCAAATAAAAACGATCGTCAAATAAGCGTTGATATAAATGCCGCTATGATACAAATACGTGAATGTGCAAGTGTGTGTGCTACGTTGTCATTTCAATTCTCTTACACATAAACGGAACGTAAATGTGAATGCCACGTTGCCGATATTCGCATTCTCTCCGAAATAGGCTTTTGCTGCTTTTCTGATGAATTCTTCAAACCGCTTGTGTACTGGGTGAATCAAAGAAAGAGTTTTTTCGAGAAGTCTGTTGTATACGCATAAGTATAATTTACGAATATTGTTTTGAAAATAATGTTATCTAATATGTGAGCTTTCTATATAATTTCCAATGGAAATTTGAGATATTATTTTCGTTACGCACTGAATAATGTTTCACTATATTTTCGTACGTAATTTTATCATATAAATTGAAGCAATAAGTGCGCTTAATTATTGTAAAAGGAAATCAGTGTCACGATGGTAATAGTTCCACATTGTATTCATCCCTGAATAAAGAATGCTGCATTTCATTTTTGCATGTACTTTCATCATATAAAAGCATTTTTAATCAAGTCAATACAAAATAATATTTGTAGGAAAATGTCCTTGATGTGATACCGACTCCCTTTGCAAAACATTCGTCGTACTGATTGTACCAAATCAAAAATCCCTTTGTATGGTGAACGTGCGTGCGAAAATGAAACTGAGTATTCCTCAATATGAAATGAAAACGATATGGAACAGATACTTCATGACACCGAATTCTTCTGCAAAGATTATTTCTTTTTACCTGTGCCGAATTAAAAACCCTTTTGCATGGCGCAAGTACGTGTGAAAGCGAAACGGAGCATTGCCTAATATGAGACGGAAACGATACGGAACAGCTACTATCATGACACTGAATTTATCTGTAAGAGTTATTTCTTTCTACCTGCGCCAAATTAAAAATCCTTTTGCATGGTGAAAGTACGTGTGAAAATGAAAGCATTGCCCAATATGAGATGGAAACGATAAGGAACAGCTACTATCATGATAACAAATCCTTCTGAAAGATTAGTTCTTTCTACCTGCGCCGAATTAAAAACCCTTTTGCACCGTGAACGTACGTGCGAAGCGGAGCATTCTTCAATATGAGATGAAAACGATAAGAAAAAATCTATTTGAAATTTTCAAACATATCTGTAATATAAATATAAGTATCTATATAAAACGAAGACAATCGTCAAAATATTACATTTGATAATCGCCAACATGTCACGCTACAATCGCCTCACAGTATTTTTTCATATATCGTCCTTTCATAGATATTATGCAAGTGTGTGTGTGTGTGCTACGTTGTCATTTCAATTTTTTCCTTACACATAAACGTTACATAAATAACAAAAATGCATAGAACAGAATAAAAATGCATAGGTAACTTTTATATGTCGTACAACATCGCGGAAGAAAGTTGTGCACCTCTCCTTTTTATTTTTTTATTTGCAAGGAAACATCGATATTTTACAATGGTTATCGTAAGATTTGTGAAAAGAATTCATTTCACTCTCAGTAGAGTGCGTCAAATTAAGCGATTTAAAAAAAATGCATAGGTAACGTTGATATGTCGCAACTCCGCGAAAAAAAATCGAAAAC
>NW_022639534.1:771379-789726 GCF_010583005.1 Odontomachus brunneus
CGCAAGTACGTGTGAAAGCGAAACGGAGCATTGCCTAATATGAGACGGAAACGATACGGAACAGCTACTATCATGACACTGAATTTATCTGTAAGAGTTATTTCTTTCTACCTGCGCCAAATTAAAAATCCTTTTGCATGGTGAAAGTACGTGTGAAAATGAAAGCATTGCCCAATATGAGATGGAAACGATAAGGAACAGCTACTATCATGATAACAAATCCTTCTGAAAGATTAGTTCTTTCTACCTGCGCCGAATTAAAAACCCTTTTGCACCGTGAACGTACGTGCGAAGCGGAGCATTCTTCAATATGAGATGAAAACGATAAGAAAAAATCTATTTGAAATTTTCAAACATATCTGTAATATAAATATAAGTATCTATATAAAACGAAGACAATCGTCAAAATATTACATTTGATAATCGCCAACATGTCACGCTACAATCGCCTCACAGTATTTTTTCATATATCGTCCTTTCATAGATATTATGCAAGTGTGTGTGTGTGTGCTACGTTGTCATTTCAATTTTTTCCTTACACATAAACGTTACATAAATAACAAAAATGCATAGAACAGAATAAAAATGCATAGGTAACTTTTATATGTCGTACAACATCGCGGAAGAAAGTTGTGCACCTCTCCTTTTTATTTTTTTATTTGCAAGGAAACATCGATATTTTACAATGGTTATCGTAAGATTTGTGAAAAGAATTCATTTCACTCTCAGTAGAGTGCGTCAAATTAAGCGATTTAAAAAAAATGCATAGGTAACGTTGATATGTCGCAACTCCGCGAAAAAAAATCGAAAACAAATCCGTTTTCTTTTACATTTTAGGAAAAAGTCTATATTTTACGATAGTTATTATGAAATTTTTAATTTATAAAAAGACAGAAAAATGGAATCAATATTTGTGAGGATACAGAGGAATTGAGCAGGGATTACATGTCTATTATTGAGAGATTTCCACAGACATAAACATATATTTATGTTTCTTTAGTTTCCTTAATGTTTGGCTGGCTACGCTTTGTATTGTCGAGAGCGGTTGATTTATAATGTGGCCCGATATTAAGATTGCCTACTGTTTGCGTCTATCTTACATTGCGTTATTGTGTACATCCGTTAAATCTGTTGACGCCGTTCTATTTATTTTCGACTGCCTAGTAAGCATTTGACATTTTTAATTTTCTGAAATTTGGAACCTATTTTATCAATCTTGATTTTAAGGTAACAGTCGTTCACTATCTAGTGGCTTCTGCGTTTTGACGGATTTTAATTATAATTTTGTATGGTATTATGTACTAAAGAGGGTCCAAAACTAGGACCGAAAACGTATACGATTTTCATTTGTTCTATTGCATGAATATATTATTAATTTCGCCCGGTCACTGGCGTTAACTCTTATTTGCCCTTGTTTATTTTGTATTAATTACGATAGAGAACAGTTAGATATTTTGCAAATCCTTTCAGTTTCTTTCTTTCTATTGGGAGTACAAATTAGTTCGGTCCGTTTTCAAAAGATAGCTCTGGCTGTTATGAATGTTTCATAGTGACAGCTGATTTCGGTGGTTTCAGAGAGGTTAGACATCTGTCAATAATATTCAGTTTATATCGCTTTGAGTTTCATACAAAACCCCTGTTTTTTACTGTGTTGAATATGTCAAATTTTGTGTTAACTAAGCAGTATTTGCGGGAGGTTTTAGTTTTCTGCTTTAATTGGAAGAAAAGTGCAGCTGAAGCGCATCGAATGCTTGTAGAAGTTTATGGTGACAATGCTCCAACCGATAAATCATGTAGGGAATGGTTTCGACGTTTCAAGAATAGTGATTTCAACGTTGAAGACAACCCTTGCTCTGGACAGCCAAAAAAATTCGAAGACAAAGAATTGGAGGCATTACTCGATGAAGATCCGAGTCAAACGTAAGAGGAGTTTGCAAAATCATTGGGAGTTGATTCGTTTGAGTCGTGCATTACGAGAAAAACGGCCGGAATACGAGCAAAGACATGACAAAGTTATTCTTCTGCATAATAACGCTCGGCCTCATGTCGCAAAAGTCGTAAAAAATTATTTGGAAACGCTCAAGTGGGATATTTTACCGCACCCGCCGTATTCGCCGGACATTGCTCCTTCTGATTACTGGTTGTTCCGACGGATGCAGCACGATTTGGCAGGTCACCGGTTCACTTCTTTCGCAGAAATCGAAAATTGGCTCCTAACTTGGATCGCCTCAAAAGACGAGACATTTTTTCGAGATGGAATTCGAAAATTGTCTGAAAGGTGGGAAAAAGTAGTAGCCAGCGATGGACAATACTTTGATTAATCTGTTCATTCATTTTGTTCTGAAATAAATGCATTTTTGACCACAAAAAACGGACCGAACTAATTTGTACTCCCAATATTTTTTTTAATTACGGTTTTAATGTGAGCTGTCTTATAAAATAATCTTCTAAATGTAATCGCGCGCTGTTATTTTTCTACCACGACGTCGAGAAAACGAAAGATAATTATCTTTGGGCACACGATTTTGTGTTACACGCCGCTCGCTGTGTCATACATGTACATACATGTATGCAGCCGAAGCGGCGACACGCTTCGATTCGGCACACGGATATGTCATGCACATGTGTTAGTGTATCACGCCTCGCTATAGATTTGTTCTTTCCAGCTGAACTTCTTGTTCAAGAAGTCACTAGTTCAAGAAGTGGTGCGTTCTTTCCAGCAGAAGTGACGTCAGAGGTCACTATTCTTTCCAATAATAATTCACTGAACTGCTTGCACTGAGTGTGGAGCTATTACAAACAGTACAGTGCAAGGGTAAAAGTTTCTGTACCAAGTAGTTCAGGTGAAAAGAACAGATCTATGAAGATGGAAGAGATGATATTGCAGAAATTGAAAGGAATGAAGGTGGCAATATCCCAGATAGGTTCTGCGGGCAATTGAGATACATATATTAACGCAAGTACAGTAAATTCTTCATCTGAAGGATTATTTGCATCTAAAATTATGTCTTGCGCCATGTTGTTTCCTATACTATGGCGTTCTTTTCCATCTTATTTGGCATGCCTGAACCTATGAACTTTTGCTCTACTCGCCAGTTCCAGTTCCGAACCAGTGCAGTTCCAATGCAGTTCAGTTGAAAAGAACCTTATGTCTCATAGCTATGGGCGGAGGGACGCGGTGAGACGCGATTTGCGAGTGTCACGGTCACGCGTCGGCCGAAAGCATCTTTCTTTCCGCTGCCGCTTTCTGTACGCTGATTTGTTGAGACAAAACAATTAATTTCTTAAAAACTATTGCGAATATCGCAAAACGGCACTTTCTTGCTCACCTCAATCCGTTCTACGTTCTCACCAAGGATCATCATGGAGATTCGGGACACCCTGTATATATACACACTCTGAATATTCGGGCGTTGTAAAAAGTGCGATGAATATACGGTGCCATTTCAAAAAATATCCGCGAAATAATTTTTCGCTCTACTTTATCATAGTTGTCGAAAAATTTAACCGCATGTAATCATAAACTTTCCTGCAAACTTTTCGTATCTTTTTTGGTATCGAAACTAAATTCTGAAAGTGTAGTAGTAATCTTTTTTCTAAAAAGAAAAAAGTAAAAGGAAAAATAAAAATTTTTCTGACTAAAGCATCCATAGTTTCGATATATACAACCTGCAGAATATTTATATTAAACAAATATTGCACTAATTGATAGCTCAAAATTTAAATTTAAACATATTTTTTTCGTTTTCGCCACGTATTGAGTCAATGCTCCAATTTATTTTTGCATGCACTTTTGTTGTGTAAAAACGTGTGTAATTCTGTGCAAGCAACAAGACGTAAACTTTGAAAAAAAAAGTCAATGTTGTGTCGGTAAAGTTGTCATGTCCGGCATCCCCTTAACCTTTAGACTGCCGGGAAAGTCACTTCTGTGGCTCTTGAATTTGGATTAAAATACTATTATTTTTAGTGGTATTTTAAATAGTAAATGTTTTAAACATATATGTGTGTATGTAATCTATGCAATGCGTGTCTCTTCGGTGCCCGCTTTTCGCTTGTTCGCGCTTCGCGCTTGTTCGCACTTACGTCGCCGAAACATATGCAATAATTGTAATGCTCCATTATGCATAACAATCTGCTTTGAAAATTATCATTTGAATGAAATTTTATCATAATTACGGGAGAAAGTCAACATAAAAAAATCATAAAATGTATAAAACAATATAAATATATTGAAAAATATAAAAAATTACAAAATTACAAAGCAAGCAAAAAAAGTAAAAAAGTACAAAAATTAATTATTAAAAAAACCAAATAAAAAAGACTGCATGAATCTATACCTTAACATTTATTTACATTGTCAATATTGCGCTTAGGATTCGAAATTTGAAAAATCTATACTCAGAATTAAAATCAGCGATATCAAAAACTCCCGAAATACACTATTTTTGAGAAAATAAAAATTGTTTATATTTGATCGTGCGTTCCCTACCGGGAAAGTCACTTTTGTGGCTCTGTACAAATCTTAAAATTCTGCGCAATAAGTATGTTATATAGGAAAATTACGTATATAGAAAAATTTTTGAGAAAAAGAATCTACTTTTTTACACTGAGAGAAAAATGTATAATATTTGGAACTATAATGGCATAGTAAAAAGATAATAGTTAGGAATATCTTTTTTATAGCAAATGTCACCATAATGTTTGTAATATTTACAATATAAGCATAGTATAACTGACTCATGTAAAATTTTTACCAAGAATTATAATTATTTGAAATAAAAAACATAGTAAGATAGCAAATATTAAATGGTAAGAGAAATTAACTATTTTATATAGTCAATACAATTGGAATATTTGAAAAATATGGATACATATAACTATATTCTCAAAGCGTGCCTTACTATACACATAGAGTAATAAAATGGTGACTATAAATGTGTGTTCATTCTGCTATATCTTCGGTTTTGGATGAACTATAAATATATGTTTGAGGCCAAAACAAACTATAAAATATAGAGAGATTATAGTTATTCCAACTATTTTTTTCTCTCAGTGTAATGAAAAAATACCAACAGCCTAAAGATTAAAGACCTCACGAGCGCGCCAGTCGTTTCATCTGTTTGAATGTTTCTTATTTATATACGTTTGCAAGAATAATCAATTTTTCCTTTATTTTCTTTCTTTACAAAAAAATTCCCATACCCATATTTTATAAAAATTACGATTTAATGATATAATACGTCCAGTGGGTGTAACATTAATTATAAAACGGCTTTTATAAGTTAAATGATAACCCAAAAAAAAATAATTTTAATAGAAGTGGAATTCTCTAAATCTTAGAAGATTTTACTCTTATATATGGCCTCAAGAGAATTGCTTTGAAATCAAGAGAAAAATAATCTTAAACATAATTCTTAAAGATAGAGGAATTTCATATTGAATGTACAGTGCAAATCTATTTGTTCTTAATTTAAATCTCCTTTTATATATTACTTTAACTTAAAAATATTTCTTTGGATTTAATAAATTTTATCGCATCCACACGAAAGAAAGATCAGAAAACTTTGACCATGCTTTTGTGTATCTGTAGATGTCCACTTTAATGTCATATGAGATGAAAAACATCAGACTCAGCTGGGATTGAACCCAGCTTCTTTTCCGCTTGTCAGGCAATCGCTCTTCCCATTGAGCTATTTAAGACTTCATGTTTGTGACATCTATATACCCAGTAAAAAATGACTCGTTGATTAACGTCAAAATGATATAAAACTGACGTCGGTTTGATGATTTCAACGTCGATTTGATTGAAACATCGACAGTGAATTGACGATGGAAGCTCTAAGCGTGGCGCTTGGTTTCAACCAATCGTAGACGACAATACGCAGCGAAACAACAATTCTTTGCGTCACTCGTACTGTACGTAAGACGGCATTGTGCTTCAAATTAACATATTTCTCTTGATATAGAAGAATACAATTAGAATAATATCTCATAAATGCCTGATGAGTGGTTCCTTTTAATGAAAGATGAATATGCTTTCTGTGAGATATTTCTTTTAGAACATGGGGTTAGAGGAAAATTCACTTTGTACGTAGAATACTTTTTTTGGGGTGATTATATTGATCAGAGCGCCTTTTTAGGCAAAATCCTGTCGTCGAGTTCTTAGAAGCGTAGTCCTTCCTTTCTGAAGGAATTAAAATACAATGTGCAACGAAAAGAAAGGATGTATTCATTCAAGATGATTACAATCTTAAATCTATGAGTTTCGGGTATAAAATCATTCCCCTATTTCGCCTAACGCGCTTTTCCCCTCAAATTTGTACGTAAGAATGATCGCTTTATCTCTTTCGCCTAAGGTGGCCAACTTTTGATCAGCCAATTGCGGGACATAGATCTTAAAAGAACGGTCTTAACAATACGTATCTAAAAAAAAAACGCGAAAAAAGCGGAATTTTTTTATTAATACGTCATTTTACAAAATACATCGTAATATTGATGTATACATGTCTCTTTTCTCTTTCTATTGCTTATTATACGTATATAATTATGTCAACTTTCTTAGGCGATACCAGTGCCAGTACAGACCTTGAGATTCCCAATTGGGAACCGATCTGAGTGCTCAGACATTTACCATCTTGCCAAATATCTGAGTTTCTGGTCGGGAACTAATGAGAAAATCTACATTTTTCCATAAATTGACTAAAGTCAGGTTCGAAGTTAGGAAAACAAGTCGGAATCTTTTTAGTTTTCCTTTAATAGGGAAATCTTGTCGGAATACGACAGTAGATGAGGAAAAAGTGGAGAGATTTCTATACAGATCTATCTGATGACCCCTCGAAATTATGCAACTTTTGTATGTAACAATTGTTTTTATACAACGCATAGCTTACAGGTTATTCAAGTAGTCTGTTTTAAGGTCTGTTCTTTTCCTCTGCACTGGCGGCACTAGTGCAAGCAGTGTACACTAAAGTGTTCTTTTTAACGATTACGGCGACTTTATGACGTCATTATCGCTGTTCTTTTCCTCAGTGCAGCGGTACTCAGTACAACAGAACACTGCACTGCCTGCCTTAGGTTTCGAGCTAGGGCAGCGGTGTAGTGCAATATGACGATAGTACAAGAACAAGAATAGGTTGAAATCCTCAAATAAATAAACAAACAGTATAATAACTTAATAGTTAAAAATACCTGTAAGGTAAAATTCCTGTTAAGGTAAAATTCAATATAGTTAAAGTAATTATGATATGATTGTAGTTATTCAGATAAAATGGATTACATATTTATTTTAGATATGGAGTTAAACAGAAAAATGGCACAATTTTAAAGATGCCCAGATAGCACAGAGAATTCTAAAAGAATTCAGTCGTATGTCACCAATTCTGAGTTCATTTTTAGGTACAAAAAGAATTCTTTTCACTGAACTGGACTCTGAAGAATTCTTTTTACATCTGAAAATGAATTCAGAATTAGTGATATACGATTGAATTCTTTTTGAATTCTTTTTTAATTCTCTGTGCTATCTGGGTAAGTTTTAAGGGTGGTTGCAACATTACAAGCATCTCTTCTTCATCTGAAGAATCAATTAATTCCCAGTTTTGAACTATCCCAATAAAAAATTTTTCATATATAATTATATAAAATTATATAAAATTATATATAATTATACATAATGATATATTATTATGTATAAAATTTGTCCATTCATGTTCATACATTCTACTTATATATGTGATTATACATAATTATGTATAATTATATATATAATTCATATATAATTTTACATAATTACGCATAGATTTATATGTAATTATACATATTGTTATACATAATTGTGTATAATTATATATAATTTTATATGATTATATATAATTATACATAATTATATATGGACAAATTTTATATATAATTTTGCATGACAAATTTTTCATCGGGATGTGTCGCGCCATGTTATTCACTGTCCTGTAACGTTCTTTTCCTCTTTATCAGGACTCCTACACTGTAGTAGGAGTCCGTCAGTGTAGTGCAGTTCCAGTGTAGTCCCAGTGCAGAGGAAAGAACAGACCTTTAGATACCTCGCTCTATATATGCACGAAATCCGACACTCACTAGCCAATCAAAAAAAAAAGATAAAAGTGGTCAAAATAAAGAGAAAAGAGTCATCTATCATTTTGCAAAATTTGCAATAATTATTATGCAATTAATTAAAACGTCTGAACAAATAAAAGAAAGCGACTGAACTCTGAAAGTGTGTACGAATGAACTAGTATAGTATATTTTAGGGCGTTGGTAAATTAGTCGGTTGGTAAATTTGATCGGCAAGACCACGACGGAGCACACATTTCTTATCTACCATGTCTCTTGATATTATTTATTTTATGTGAAAAAGCAGGACAAATAATGTGTCACGCACAAGGTCCTTGCAGGACGTATCCATAGACAGTCGAAATGCGGAATGTGCCGCAAAATCCGAGATGGTTGGTCACCCTACTACCCTCGCTCCATTCATTAGCGCGCGCTACCAACTCGGGCTACGCGAGATATTTATATAGCGGCTCTGTTCCGTCGTAAACATCAGGCTTAAGATTTAATAAAGAGAAATGTATCTGGCCTGTTAAATGCCGCGTCCGTACGACTCGCCTCGGTCCCGGATCTGCCGCTTCTCCCGCAGCATCCTGATCTCCTCTATGGTTGCAGTATCTCGTTCACAGTGTCTCCTGAGCCTCGTCTAGCTCCAGCACTGACGTAAGCTGCCTGGCGCGTTTCCTTAATGCCTCTCCAGACTCTAGACTTGCCATTCCTTGTATTCATTTTTTCATTTTACTTTACTCGCGCGGTCTAACATTCCTGAGCCGGCCGCTCGTTGATTTGGGGACAAGCCCCCAAAATGTTGCGCTCGCCTACGGGTCCATATATATATATCTTTGGTTCCAAAGCTTTTATTGAAAACTCCCTGAGGACTTAGCGTTATTATTCAATAAACTCACTGATTGAACGGCACAAATTTAATGATATTATTAACAAAAAAAATAAGAATACATGATTACAAGAACGCAACTGCGATATCTCTGCTTTCCGCACTTTCCTAAGGACAACTTCTATACCACATCGGTATCTTATAAAGAAAAACTATCTATCATCTATGACCGCGTTTTTTATTGCTGTTTGTTGCTTTTTTCGCTTAAACTGCAAACTATATTCAACTATCTGTGTGATGTCGCGATTTTTTCCCAATAATCAAACTATCCAAATCTAAACATATATCTAGACCACTAAAGATAAGTAATCTAATTAAAAGAACTAAGGCTAATAAAAGCTAAAAATGTGCTAGATAATAATATATTTACACGAATATTTAGCATTTGGCTCTTATTGATCTTATCTCTCTTAACCCATTAACGCCCAAGAAAAAACAGCTAAAGATAGGCTTTCAAAAACGATCTAAATTAGAGCAAAACGTCGAAATTTGTTACAAAGTGAAAAAAAAATTTATGTTGGATTTCACAATTCAAGATGGCGGACCAATATGTTGGCCCGAAAATTTGAAATTTTGACCTATTTGAGTGAAAATCCGTATAAGGGAGGTTTTGGGTTCGCTGAGTATGAATATGCACTTATTTTTTCAAAATTTTTCAAAACGTACTTTCATTGAAATAAATCAAAATTAAAAATTTTTAGGCGCCATATTAATTTTTAAAGTCAAAAAACCATTTTTCTTCTACAGTCTGCTAAAGAATGATGTTTTGTCCCAAAACAAACACCTTCGACAGGTAGCTTATAATTTAGTTGGATTTTCCGCCAAATAACAAAACTATGTCAAATTTTCGCATTTTGGGCAGCCATGTTGAATCCGCCATTATGAATATAAAAAAAATAAGTATATTGGTACTCAGCGAACCCCAAACCCCCCCCCCTCCCTTATACGGATTTTCACTCAAATAGATCAAAATTTCAAATTTTCGGGCCGACATATTGGTTCGCAATGACTCTTGAATTTTGAAATCCAATACATTTTTTTTCATATTTTAACAAACTTCGACGTTTTGTCCTAATTTAGATGGTTTTTTGAAAGCCTATCCTTAGCGGTTTTCTCTTGAGCTTTGATGGATTAATTAGGCTATTCAAATCTTTTACAATTCATGATCTTACGCTAGTAATTTCGTAAATTCATCTCACGTCAGCTTGGCCTGGTAGTCTGTATACGACTCTCGTTTTTCTTGATCGACTCTTCACGGAGAATACGCCGTTCGTTTGTCCAGGATGCCATCGTCAACATCGGGATTATCGATATAAATCGATGTAGCAATGATAAATCAAGTATAGCTGTACAATAATCGGATTGATGTTTTCGTTGATTTCCTGTGGTGTCAGCAACAGTGAGCAAGGTGGGATATTGGCCTATGTATTTTCCCCTCCATCTACCGTTATACTTCGAAACACGTACAGCCAATAGTTCGGAAGTAGTCTTTGTTTGAAACGGACTGTGTACCTGAGTCCGTCGGAATAATGTTAAGTATTAATGTGTAGTAACGTATCAATATGAAATTCCTCATAAACCTTGAGAAATCCGCAGAAACATATAATTTATTGATGGAAGTGTATCGTGATGAAGTGTCAATCTATGGATTGGAAGAGTCCCAATTCACCAAGACAAAAGAAAGCATGGATGAGCAAGTCCAAATTCAAAGCAGTGATGATCGTTTTTTCGATATCCGAAAAATTATTAATTGGGTACTTGAAGATCAGATCGTTAGCCAAGTCTACTATAAGGGAGTTTTGACAATCTTTCGTGAACGAGTGAAGAAGAAATGTGGAAGAATGGAACATGGATTCTTTACCAAGACAACGCGCCGGCATACAATGCGTTGTCTGTCAAGACGTTTTTGCCGAAGCACAAGATCCCTGTGTTGGAACATATATTGTACTCACCTGACCTAGCTTCATTCTCCAAAGATCAAGTCTGCATTAAAGTCTCCGTTTCAAGTCTGTAGATACAGTGAAGGCAAAAGCAACAAAGTTCATGAACAAGCTATCAAAAGAGGACGTGTAACATTATTTTCAACAGTAGAAGATTTGCACGGAACGATGCAAAGGGATTGATGAAGAAAATACACCGAAAACGATAACATTTTTCCATTGTATAATTTATTGAACAAGAAATTTTAAAACATCAATCCGGTTATTTTATAGTCATACCTTGTATATTATTTTATGTAAATATGAAACCGGAATTTTTGTGTAGAAAATACACGTTTATTATATGAAAATGATAAAAAATATTTTATTCAAAGTATTGCGCATCGCTAGCTATATATTTTTCTCACCTGTCTGACAATTTGTGGATGCCACGCCAAAAAAACTGTTGCTCTTTTGAGGCAAACCAGTCATCGAGCCATTTTCGTACATTTTCGTAAGAAGTGAAGCGCTGCTTAGCAAGTGTGTGTCCCATCGATGCAAATAAATAGTAATCGGACAAGCCAAGTCTGGTGAGTAAGCCGCATGCGAAAGTATTTCCCAACTAAACGCCTCAATCCTTGACCAGTCAATCCTTGGTCAATCGTTTCCTTGACCAGTTTTGCTGTGTATGATAGTGCATTATCATGAAGCAAAATCACTTTGTGTTGCCTTTTTTTATATTCTGGTCGTTTTTCACGCAAAGCTTGATTCAAATCGATCATTTGTTGTCGGTAGCGTTCAGTATTAACGGTTTGGCCAGGTTTTAGCAGCTCATAATAGATCACACCCTTCTGATCCCACCAAACACAGAGCATTGTCTTCCGTCCATAGCGATTTGGCCTTGCAGTCGATGTCAATGGTTCGCCTGGAGTTACCCATGATCTTTTACGCATAGGATTCTCAAAATATATCTACTTTTCATCGCCAGTCACAATTCGATGGAGAAATGACTTTCTTTTGTACCTGGCGAGTAGCATTTCGCAAGTGGTTTTTCGGTTTTCCTGCTGTCTTTCATTCAGTTCATGTGGAACCCATTTTCCCATCTTCTGGATCTTTCTCATGACTTTCAAACGTATGGAGACGGCTTCTCGTGTCACATTTAATTGATCCGCGAGTTGTTGTTGCGTTTGAGTGTCATCCTCATCCAACAATGCTTGCAATTCGCTGTCTTCAAACTTTTTCGGTGGTCTTCCACGTTCTTCGTTTCTCACCTCAAAATCGCCACTTTTGAATTTTTTAAACCACTCAAAGCACTGTGATTTACCAAGAGCATGCTCACCGTAAGCTTCGACAAGCATTCGATGCGATTCTGCAGCAGTTTTCTTCAAATGGTAACAGAAAATTAATGCTGTCCGCAAATCGTAGTTTCCAGGCACAAAATTCGACATGTTCAACGCAATTACAAACTATGCTGTTGTATGAAATTTGTATTGTTGCGAGTTGAAAATCTTTGTCAGAGATGTCAAGAAGGAAATGACGCCAATGACGCGGTTTGACGGTAACTACATTGACAGCTAAGGCCAACTATGGGTAAATTCCGGTTTCATATTTACAGACCTGGGATTATACTTAAACAAAATAAGAACGATTAAAAAGACTAATAAGCTTTGGCCCAACAAATGTTAAAGCTTCATGGAAGCTTAAAGTGCATCGTGCGTAGTCAGATCGAAGTTTGCACACAGATCGTATGCGACTGTATGGTGGCGGCATTATAATCAGCGACAGTTTTGTAAGTCCAGGTTAATGAGTTAATCGCTGACGCGGTTTCTCGCGCTTTGCAATTCCGATGCGTCCTCCAGAGACAATGGAGAGGCAAAGCACGCTCGAGGAAACCTCCAGAATTAATCGCACAAACGAGATCTCCCCCTGTTTCTTTTCTCGACGGAGCAAATATATAATACGCTCCACTCTCTCTTTCGCGTCCGAGCTCGTACTCTACGTGATTCCGCAAATCTGGAAAATTTCTAGAGTCCACGTTGTCGCGATTCCATATGCTCGCATAGAAACTCGTTATCTCGGGGCAAGCTGACTGTATCGAGCCGCGAATAGTTGCGCGTTATTTTCGGAGCGTAACGTTTT
Organism: Odontomachus brunneus; assembly: GCF_010583005.1. Taxonomy (NCBI): domain Eukaryota; kingdom Metazoa; phylum Arthropoda; class Insecta; order Hymenoptera; family Formicidae; genus Odontomachus; species Odontomachus brunneus. The sequence goes on from NW_022639534.1 coordinate 784,412, forward strand.
CACGTCAGATAAGGTGAGCTGTCGCCTTTTGCGAGGCAATAATTCTTGCAACGTACCCGGCTCGCGTGTTAACTCTCTCATAAAAGCTCGGATTCTGGAGGTTTGGTTTATTCCGCCTCGGCTTTAAGTTCTATCGCACGCGCGCGCGAACTGATAACTTAGAGATACATCGACATTGGCCGGATAGTTCGTCGAATTCGAGAAACTCCCGTAATTTCGAGACCACGGAAGGTTTCTCGCTACCCGGCGTTTATCGAGTGAAGATTATCAGACTCCGCGCGGAATTTGCTATCCGGGAGTTTGACAATATCAACGAAGTTTCCAGTTTTTCGTGTAACATCCGCGATTTCCAACGCTGCAAATTCTCGAAAGTAGGTGTTTCTGAAATCTCCAGATTTATTGAATAACCTCAGGCAATCTCTCGAGATCATCGAATTTGGAAAAAGGATGAATATTTTCGGCTACGGATCAACGCGCAAAAACTTTCTATCTAAATGATTGATTTGAGACTTTTTGAAAGATTGAAACTTTTTGAAGATCTTATTATAATAAGTTCTTTACACCCAAAAATTTTATGATTTGCCTTTTCGAAGAACTTATCTCATGGAATGAGTTTCTAATATAGAAAAAGAATATTCTTGTTTGGAAAATATCTTTATTTTTTACATGTCAAATGAGGTTACATGATATTAAATGAAGATATGTTACTTGCAAGAATATATTTTATATGATTTTCAACGCGAAGAAAAATCTACGTTCTTATGACTTAAAAATAATTTTTATTAATAAAATGTACAAAATATTAGGTTGAGAATATAATGTTTATAAATGTGTATTATGCTCCAAGTATCCACTCAAAACTAATATATTCAAATTAACAATATCATTGTTTTATATATTAGCAACGAAGTTATAATTTTAATAGTCTCATAATAAGTATAATATGATTATGTTAATGATAATCTTCTTCCGACATTAGAAACATCATATTCTCAATCCAATATTTTGTGCTTTCTATGCAGGAAAATTATTTTTAAATAATAAGAGAATACCAGTTTTTCTTCGTTGTATTATATAAAACATAATCTTAGAAATAATTCTCCATATAACACGCGTGTCTAAAAGATGTCTGAAAGACGTCTTAAATAAAATCTTTTATAGACATTTCATTTCAGGCGTCTTAATTGAAATGTCTTAAGGGGATGCTGGAGCCGATGACGAACTCGAACAATGTCGATAATGCAGAGACGATCATCACAAAATCACGCTATCCTTTTCGTATTTCTTGTATATTGTTACAGAACTTACATGAATGCGTGTTGTTTTGTTTTACCATATTCAACGGAAAACCTAACCATATATGTGTAGAAATCTTTCTGCAATTTTTTTCGATATTTTTAAGCTTCCAAATGCAGATGTAAAGGTACAGCAATGTTCTTCAAAATTTTTCTGTTTGGAACATCCATACTTTCACTATATACAAGCTGCAGAACTTTTGGATTAGGCAAATATTACACTAACTGACAGCTTGAGATTTTACATTAAAATTTTTTTGTTCGTTTTCGTCAAATATCGAGCAATGCTTCTATTTATTTTTGCACATACTTTCTTTGCGTAAAAGCATTTATAATTCTGTGTAACCAATACGACGTAAACTTTGCAGAAAAATGTCAGTGTTCTGTCGATAAAGTTTTCAGCTTCAGCATCCCCTTAAAGATATTTCTTATTTCTAATCTTATGTCTTTTAGACATCATATTTCAGATGTCTTTATAGATGTCTTTATAAATGTCTTTATAACGTCTATTGAATATACATTTTTAAGATTATATGTGACTACCTACATTATAGACTATGAAATTTATATATACTTTGCTATGGCAACGACCTTTTAGTCTTTGCGAGCATCATGTAAGTGAATTATGTCGAAATCTTGGAGAAGTTATTAAACTATAAATTTTTAAAATTTCGTTAGTTTACTTTTAAATGTGAATGAAAATTTCATTTCTTTAATATCCTTTCAAATATAATTCTTGAGAATAATAGGTAAACTGTGGATTTGCTCATCCGTCCTATTCAAGATTAAATATCGATGGTAGCTAGCCAATGTTGATGGTACCCGGCATCGTATACTTTAAAATTTAAATCATATACTTTAAAGTTTAAACCACATACTACCAAATTCGGCAGCATATGTTTTAAAGTTTAAAGTATATAATTTGCTGAATATCACCATTATCATCAGTCTCATCAATACTTAATCCCAATTCTGAGCAAAACGGATGTGCAAATCTACACTCCAATTATAATCCTCAACCGACTGCAGCAAATGAATAATAATAAATAAAACATCCTTCCCTTCTTAATGGATCATCTTCATTTAACGTTATGTAATTTCATTTGAAGATTGAAGACATGTCAAAAATAAAGATATTTTCTAAATAAATATGTCTTTTATATCTGTAGGAATTCACTGAAACTTGCACTGCATATCAATTGAGATATTATTTAACTTATAAAACAAAAAGATCATTTGGCAGCTGAAAAGATATTTATAATTAAAATTGATACTTTTTATACGCATTTCTTAATGTCAATGATTTATTCTTTTAAGCAACATGGTGTTCATTGTAACAATATTCATTATTTCTTTTTATCAGTTACAATGATCAGATAAAAAAATGTTCTATATGCAATTAATCAATTTTTAAACGACAATAAAGTGTAATAATAAAAATTTCGTAAACATTTTTTCTTGTAAAAAGTTCATGATTATTTCTACTTTTTTATATTAAATTACATCTTTTTTATCCGTAATATTGTAAAAACGATCAAAACAATTTCAATATATATAGCAATTCTGTTTCATATTATTTTTACTAACATTTAAAAAAGTTAAAGTACAAACAAAAAATACAATATAAATATTTGAAATACAATGTAATAAATAATATTGTGTGTGTTTACACACACAAGACATGTTCAAAATGTAACATTTTGAATTACAACACCATTTTTTACAACACAAAGCTTCATTTTTTGAAATAGTGTTGTAATAAATTTTTATGTGTCACATCAATTAGGATATTTTGATTTATGTTTCTTGTACATCCTTGTGTTATATGTTGTTAAAACTCTCCGTTATTATTTTACTATATTTTTTTGTTGTGAAACAGCAGTAAAGATAGCATTATATAAGACTTACAGAAAATTTTGAAAAAAATGTGTAAAATACTGTTAATTGTCTTTAATAAACTGCTAATTTTTCGATAGATTAATTCCTAATAACTAACCTTAAAATGATTTTTGTCTGAAAAAATCTTATTTTTATCGGCTTATAATATTTTAATAAATTAAACATTCATATTATTTTAACAAATTAAACATTCATATTATTTTAACAAATTAAACATTCATATTATATTAACAAATTAAACATTCAATTAAATTATTTTTAGTTTCTTATATTTATGATAGAGTATAATAATATAACTGACTATATTATCTGCCGATGAGTTAGTAAAAATCACTAAAAATGAAGAATAGATATATAGGGTACTAGTCTCTATTGTGGTTCTATTATGGGGTACTAGTTCTATTATGAGTTCAAAGGGTTAAGCGCAAGTTTTCGTCTATCAATCCGAGCAGTAGCGACATCGTGGAATCGGTTGCGCATGAGATCCTTCGGTAACGTAATAGTCATCGCCGGTCTCCGGAGAAATCAACGTGCCGGGTGCTTGGAGGGATACGGCGGATCTTCCTCCGATAAAGTTCGCGAACTACAAACCGCAAACTGTCAAGCTTGGCTAAGGAGGAGGACAAAGGACCATCGCTGCAAGCCGATTAACTGATTGTGCTCGGCATAGAAATCGGACTCGTACCTAAGAACACGTATTCACGTTCCACTATGTATATACGTTTCGCGCAAATTACTCCCCAAAATCCGCTATTGTCTGAGATCCAGGAGATAGCCCGGAGATAACGAGTTCGTGGCTGACAAGAAAAAAGAGTGAAACAACGAAAAGATAAAGAAAACACGAATTTTGCCAATCGTGGGGCGCGTGTTTCGCGCGAGTGTTCCTCGAGGAGAGAAATCCCGCGTCGATTCCTCGAAGATGTCGTACGCGCATCAACGATTCTCAGAAGTCTTGTATCATTTTCGAATCCAAGAGCAATCGCAGGAAAACCAAAAGCAATTTCAGACGTGGTGTAGAAGCGCAGAATTTACTAGGATTCGTCGAGGCTCAACGAAAGAAAAAAAAAGAAAGAAAGAGAGAGAAAGAGAGAGGAAGAGCAGGTTATCGAAAAGTGAATATTTTACAAGTTATTTCATATTTTACTCGGTTGTGAAATATGAAGTACTAGTTTAAACTACCTGGCGTTACTTGAGCTTCTTATATCTAGAACATTTTAAATTATCACAAAATGTGTGTCAAGGTCATGAAATCAGAAGAAAGGGCTGGAGTGTGCTAGTTTCATGTTATCTACATTTTACGTAGGCTTCTAAAAAGTAACTATGCAAAATTTGTTTCAGATCGGTCAAACAGTTTAGAAGTTAATAAGGAACATACAGACAGACATTTTATTATATATATATATATATATATATATATATATATATATATATATATATGTATATAACATATAAGATAATCGCATTTAAATAAACAACTTCTAAGCGCTTTTAAAACCTTGATTTGACCTTCTGAAGGTCAAAATAAAAAATTTAAAAATATCATTTTTGACGTAAAATTTCCCGCTTTCTTCAAATCCGGTGTCAAAAGTAGGCGATCCCATTTAAAAAAACCACTATGACCTCCAAATGACCTTGATATTTGACCTCAAGGTCAAATTCATTTATTGAGAAAGATGACCCCATTGTCCTGAACAAGTTTTGTCTCAACTATTTTTCTATATCTGGCTTACCTATGGAGAAATTTGGGTGGGTCCCGTAAAATGGTCCACCGTGTATATATATACAGTGTGTCCCATAAGTTCGGCAACGGCAAGAAAACTCGGCGGGGGAGCATTTTAGAGAAAAATGTTTTGTTTTAGAGAATAAAAGTTGTAAGGCTTAAAAAGTCGCATTTAATGACAGTAGTTATTTGACCTAAGATGACGTCGCCAAGGTCAGGACAAGGTCAACTTTGCTTTTTTAAATAGAAATACATATTTTTTATTACGGGATTTTATTCTACGTAAAAAAGCAAACAACTTTTGTTTAAAAAGAATTTTTTATACGACCTCTATTTTCTAAAATATTTACGTAAATATCTACAAAATTATTGGTTTCAATAATTTTTTACTTGAATTCTAT
>NW_022639534.1:789784-792308 GCF_010583005.1 Odontomachus brunneus
TATATATATATATATATATATATATATATATATATATATATATAGTAAAGAAGATTCACACATTTCTCCCTCTAACATCTTTTATTTTATTTTAGTATTTATTTTTACATCTAATTATGACATGTTAGCTCTGCAGTTCTTCTTTATAGAAAGAAAAATTTGCATGTATATATATATATATATATATATATATATATATAATGACGCTTAAAAAATAAAATAAAGCTCTCCGTCGTTTCTATTTCATCCTTGGAGTACGGAAATAGAGGACTTACGTTTTTACTTTTTGATCCGTCCTCGTAAAATGACGACACGTAAAAGCCAGAAGAGTACAGCTTTAAGTGAACGTAAATGAGCTGTAGAAAGTTCGAACGAGAGCAGTAAGCGACATCTCGAAAAAGTTCTTTTTTATTGATAACTCGATGTTGAAAGTACCTCGGCGCAGTTCTCGAAACATCGAGTATTCTATTTCGATAAAAGGGGACATTCTATCAAGCGTATCTACATTAAAAAGCACAAATTTACATTTAGTGAGTAAACTTATTAATGCGAAATAAAAACCGCTCGAGATGTTTCCGATATTATAAATCGATTGCAATAGAAAGGTAAAAGAAAAAGGGGAAAAAGAACAAAAATATCACGTACGAATTGTCGATACACGCGCGTTTGACCCTTTCCTTTTTATATAATAATAATCTTTATTGACAGGAAAAAATCCTTGTGTATATAAAAGCCGCGCACAGAATAGGAATGTACAAATAGAATAAAATAAAATAAAAGTTGTTAGATTGCAGATAAAGAACTTATATATAAAATCTTGTGTTGAAAGAAACTTATAAATAGAATGAAAAAAGTCAACAAAGTTGGAAAATAAATTCGCCACTATACACACACAATCAGTTAGTATACAAATTTAAATTGTATAACATTCGATAATATGCAACATAGGACAGAGAACACTGTAAACAAAACATTAATCCAAGGAAAAATTCCAGGTAATCCAAGTAGAAGAACTAATCACATGTCAGTTTTTACTATTTCGGCTTTACTATTTAGGTTTTAATTGTTAAAATAATAAGGTTTTAATTGTTAAATAATAAAATAACTGAATAAAACACAAAATAAAACTGCTTATTATTTGTCAATATATAGATCATTCAAATTCTTAATAGATGGCGTTGTTGGAAAAATATTTTCTAGATCAAAACTAGTCACAAGCCATACAGAGAAAAGTACATACTGTATTCAAGTAAATGTTATTTATTTCAAGTGTTTCATAAGTTTGTATATCCGCAAATTTATCGCAAGTTCATTGAAACAAAAATTCGGTTTACTTACTATATAGAATCGAGCTATTTTTTCGTTCGATAAGGTTCCATAATATTGTTAAGAGAAAAAAAGTCTTCTTTTGAGTGCATGATAATAAGCTGTTCTGAAAATTATGATGAGTATATCTTAATTCGTCGGAATGGTTGAGGTCTCAGAGATCCCATGTGTGTATTCCATTTCATTCTTTCTTAAATTTTCATATCTTCGAAAACAATTTCTTTTTATCATCTCGATATTCCATAGAATCATAAAACATTATAAGGTATGAAAAATTATAAAAATACAACCAAAAAAAGAAGAAAGAAATTTTACCGAATCCCACCTTTTCAATGACAGATTAAGACTAAGATGATCAAATAAATATTGTTTACTGAAAATAACACTTGCTTGAAAAAAGGAAAATAAATTGATTAATCGCTTCTCATAGCAGCATAATTATATTTTCTCTGTATAATCAGGCTAAACAGATTAGTAACTAATAGTCCAGTCAAAACTCACAACATTCTAATTCTTATATCCTAATCAAAATTCCTGTCAATCTTCTTTAATCAATAATTCAATATTTGACGTGGTTGTTCACAAAATGGTAGAGAAATTTTGTGTTCGGTTTAACTCAATTTACATGATGTCTGTTCACTTTCGAAGAACTTCTAAACTAGTGTGCACTCTAGTGCAGTAAGTTACAGTGAAAGAAAGTAAGCTTATTTCACTCCAACTTATGCATTATTTGCATTAATGCAAAAGTTTCTCGAAATCGTGCAGACACGAGGAATGTACAAGAAGTGTGGAACGTTTTGCATCAGACACCTTGTACAGTTGCTATCACTATGTCGTTTCCTTTGAATGTGGACCACTCAAAGTGGTCAATGTGGTAGTGGAAGTGATTAAAACAAAAGAAAGGCGCAAATTGTTCTTCTCTTTTGCAGTGTATGCACGATTTGTTTCCTGCCCAAAACGCGGCGACAAATTGACACAGACGACACACCGGAAGTATCGTCGGTAAATTTATCGGAAATTATCCGCGTGAGTAGTGAGTGTCGCTTTACTTCCGATTCAAGAAGCAGCGCTGATTCACGCGCACGGCCGAGAGATATTATTTACCATGACTATATTTTACTCCTTCCCTCCCTCTCTCTCTCTCTCTCTCTCTCTCTCTCTCTCTCTCTCTCTCTCTCTCTCTCTCTCTCTCTCTCTC
>NW_022639534.1:792757-798414 GCF_010583005.1 Odontomachus brunneus
TTCTCTCTCTCTCTCTCTCTCTCTCGCTCGCTCTCGCTTTCGCTCGCTTTCTCTCGCTCTCTTTCTCGTTCTCTCGGTGCGCCGGCTGCGGAACTCGATACACATACAGCGCAAATGCGTTTCCACCGCGACCACGAGTTAACAGTTAGCTATACCGCATTATCGTGCATTCGTTCGTTCCGCGCTCGTCGGTCGTCGACAGGCCGCAACGTTTGCCGGGTACTCCCCGATACACAGCTTTGATTGTCTCTCGCTCAATTAGAACTTTAGAGTGGCGGCTATTCATACGGTGGTACGGAACTTTCGCGTTTCAAGCCCACCCCGGATTTCCATCGTCGCCGTCGTCGTCGTCGTCGTCGTCGTCGGGTCAGCTGTGTTACGGCTGGATTAAACCGCACTCCCCCTTTCCTCCTGCTGGCCTCTACCCGTTGCATCGAGATCTCAAAAGCAAATCGCGAGTGTTGCTATAACCTAACCTAACCTAACCTAACCTAACTTGATGAAACACATCACAGGCGCACAAAGCGTCGCGCTTTTCCACAAAGGTCTTCTTTCGCGCGCCTTCATTCGACTTTCATCGCGAAACACGTCATCATCCCTCGTCTCGCCACGAACGCGACGAGGGACTCAACCATTACTTTCTTGTCGTTTCTCGCAATCTAGGCTGCTTTAGTAATTTATTTCAGTCAATTTATCCACCTTTCGACACAGCTTTCAAGCGGAGACATCACTCTTCGTCGACGAAAATGAAATCCCGCTGTTGGCAGTATTACGAATGAATAGCGCCGAAGACAAAGAGAAGGAGTACGGTTGCCGTCTTGACATCGGATCATAAATTTTCTCACTGCATCCTTTATAAAAGACGCGCGCGGCGAATTAATATATAGCGTACTTTACGAAATTTCCAGTAAATCTTATTGCAAGCGCGCAAATGCATCGTCGAGTGGACGCGCGCTACTTTCACATTCGGAATTCTCTCTCTCTCTCTCTCTCTCTCTCTTTCTCTCTCTCTCTCTCTCTCTCTCTCTCTCTCTCTCTCTCTCTCTCTCTTGCGAAAAATTTCCGGTAAATTTGCCGACGATACTTTTGACGCGCCGTCTGTGTCGATTTGCGACGCGTTTTGGGGAGGAAAGAGATCATGAACACTGCCACCACACACAAAAAAAAGGAGAACAATTTATAGTCCTTTTGTTTTATCTCTTCAACCACCTTATTGATAATCCATACTGAAAGAAAACGACAACAAATTGGTGACAACAAGATGTCTGATGAAGAGTCTCTCGTTTTTTCTTATTTTTTCATAAACAGTCAACTCATCGGAAGAAATCGGTTTTGTACTTTTGAGATTCCTTCGGGTGAAATCTCACTCTCAAAATTCGAGTGAGAATTCACATGAAGCGATAGAGAACACCGCCACTCAATATCGCAAATGTAAAGGAGTTACTCAAGCTTACGCCGGTATTCATAGCCAGATCTTATATTTAATACCGTCTTAAGTTCTCCTTCAGAATGAAATGCTAAAGAAATGACCCGTTCATTATCTGAAAATGAACTTAAGACAGTCTTAAATATAAGATCCGACTATGAATACTGGCCTTGGAGTGCATTCTTAATTCATATGAGTGAATAGTCTAACTGATCAGAGTGAATTTGTTGCAATGACGATGTTCTGGCGGAAATAAAAAAGTAAGAAAGAATATCAAATGTCTAATAGCACTTTTCCTCTTTTGTTCTGAAGAGTTCCGAAATTCTTCTTTGTGCAAAAAAGAGTTTAGGTAAAGTGTTATTAGATATCATTTTCATCAGGATGGAGTATAGTCGAGAGCGAAATGGTTTGAACACTTTTCTTCTATTGAAACTAGTAATCTATCTAGCTAGTTGTCACATTTGAGGATCACTGCTCACGGATTTGCGCGGTAATCGGTTATGACAGGAGCCAAAATGGCAATACGTGGTGGTTTCATCAAGTCAACGTGAAAATGCGTTAATACATGCGAGAATATTCCGGGTTAAACCGTTGAAATGGTAATGCTCAAAGAATTAAAGAATCTTCAATTGAAGTGCTTCAAATATATAGCAAACATTCGATGGCACAACTTAAACTGCAAATTCAGAAATCTAGAAAGACCGACAATCGTGTAACACTCGATCTAAAGAATGTGTTATCCATGACGCCATGTATACATAGATTTTACGGCAACTTTATTAATCTTGTGACTTGTGAAGTTTGCGTCCCTTATGAGCGGTTTATATACATTCATATTTATTATAGCAAAACATAAATACGAAAAGAATAATAAAAATTTAAATGTCTCATATAATATGTAACATGGACATCTGTGTGTATCTTTTAATAAATTGTTACTACAGTAACGAAAACTTTACATTATTATACGGTGTCAATTTAATGATTAATTCAATAGAACATATATATATATATATATATATATATATATATATATATATATATATATATATATATATATATATTTCAAAAATTTATGAAGTTCTCTCTCTCTCTTTCTCTCATCTCATCGATTTTCTCATATCGTGATAATCATGAAAGTCTTTCGGTTGTGACAGGAGCTGAAATGTACAGCATACATTTGTTAAATTTGAAAGAAAATTTTAAATTAGAAAGATATTATATATTATGGAAAGCAATTCTTTTATAACCGACTACTGCGCATATATGTCAGCAGTGGCTTTCAGTTCTGACAACTTGAAGCGTTGCAACTTCATTCGGGAAAAAGTGTGCAAACCGTTTAGCAATTGAGTGTACACAGAATGGAGTAACATCTTTACTAACTCGCAATGCACTTAGGTTATTGATATTTTTTAACTGTGCACATTTATCTGTGGGCATTAGTGTAAAATTGTCACAATGACATATTGCGGCTATGACATTTCATTCTTTAAATGAGATCAATAAATAATGGAGTGAATATTGTAATAAAAAAATTTAGAAATTACTACATATTTATTGAAAAAATGCTTACGATTTATATTGTGTACCAGATAGATCACCAAATTTACTATTTTTATAGTAACTTATACTCTCTACAATTTCAATATCGAGTTCTACAAAAAGTATGATAAAAAGAAAAATATTTTATTTTTCTTTTAGTTGTAATTGCACTTTGTAGTTACATAGTTATATTAAGAGTCAAGATTGTTCTACCGGTCAGTGTACACACGCGGCCAGATAGGTTATCCGCTATTTTTGTTTGAGTTCTAGAACGTATATGTCTTGTCCAATGGGAGAATTCTCCCATTAGAAAACAAATTCTCCCATTGGACAAGACGTATACGTTTCAGAGCTCACACAAAAATAGCGAACAACCTATCTGGCCGCGAATGTACACTGACCGGTAGAACCACTTTAATTCGCAATGCAACGAAGAAAATATTATAGCAAATATTATATGAATATTATTTTTCTTTTTATCATGTTTTTGTAGAACTCAATACTGAAATTGTAGAGACAATCTATTGCCGCGAGTGTATATCAGCAACCCAAAATTATAAAAAAAATTAAATTATGCTAGTTTACATCGATTGTTTATAGGCTTACCAAATAGTAATTTTATACTGATCTATCTTAATTTCAGTAATGCATGTTAAGGGGATATTGCAGTGAATAACAAATCGAAAATATCAATAACTTAAAAGCGATTGTCACTACTTTTCCATATTTTTGTACATATAGATCTTACATAAATGTACTACGTATTACATTTTATATGAGACATTGTTTAGAGCGAATTTTCATCACTCTTTTTGTATTTATGTGTTGCCATTCTATATAATAAAGATGAATGAACATAAGGAATACAACCTTTCTTATCTTATATAAATATAAATGTGCTGCTTTATTTCATCGTGCTGGCAGAAAATAAAGAAATAATTCAGAATAAGTTATTAATTAGTATGAAATAATTTAGTATATACAATTAGTATAAAATTATCTAAGTGTATTAAATGATCGATGTGAACAAGAAGTTAATGAACTGTAAAGCAAGAGGTTAATAATCATACAACTATCTTTTTTCTCGGTGATTTGTTTGCTCACTGTGTGTTTTTAATTGTCTTCGCAAATCAAACTTTTAAGGTATATAATAATAAATTAATAATATATATACGATTAAAGAAAATCGTAAAAAATAACAGTTGTATTATATATTGAAACTATTATACCGGCTTGTGTATACCAGATTCAGTTTTCAATTTCGGATCGAGATAATCATTCGACGATTCTATATGAAGAATTAATAGTAAAAAGGGAAGAAAATTTTTTATAGAATTTTATAAAATTTAAAGAACAGCATTTGAAGGAAATGGAAAATATTTCAAAGAATAGAAAATAAAATTTTAGAGAATTTTAGAGAGAATGTTATATAATAAAAATTACCAGATTAGAATTTTGTAATTGAGAAACATATCCACATGCCAACATATCGACATTCTGCCTTAAGCAATTATCTTGTAATCTAGAGTAATCGAATGTTCTTCAACTGAATCACTCAAATGAATGTTCTTCGATTCGGTTGAATTTGCTCATATCAATCGTCTCTCAATTAACCGGTTCACTGGTGAACTCGAAACCAATGTTTCGTGCCAAAACTGGTGAGGACAAAAAATTCCGCATTTTACATAAAAGCTTATCGATAATATTGGCTTGATCCATAAATTTGTGCGGATTTTTGTCTAGCTGGCATTCACATGCTAATATTAGGAGGATAATTCTATACACACAATTAGCTATCCATGTATATGCTTTGATAGCTGACACTTCAGAGCATATTTTGTGTTGTAAGTGATAGTGTTTAAAGAAGTACAGTTATCTTTGCTGCGGCTTGAAAATGGAAGGCGACAATGAGTTTTTCCGGTGCATTATGCTCTTTTATTTCCGTAGGAATTGTTAGAGTTTAACTGGGATGTTTTGCCATCACATTCACCCGACATTGCCCCCACCGATCATCATCTGTTTCGTTCACAGAACTCTCTTGGCGGTATAAACTTCGCTTTTCTAGAGTGAAAAATCATTTGGAATGTTTCTTCGCCAGAAAAGCACAAAAGTTTTGCAAGAGGGAAATTATGAAATTATGTGAAAGATAACAAAAGATTGTCGAACGGAAATGACGCATATTGTTCTTAACAAGAATAACATGTGCTTCAATTTTCTTGAAAAATCCACATGAACATATCGATTAACATAATATTATATTAACGTGGAATCATTACCTCGGCAATATAAAAAATTTGTAGACGTCCCATAATTATGTACCTTGAGCCTTAACCGGTTCATTGGTGAACTTAGAACAAACGTTTCATGCCAAAACTGGTGAGAACAAAAAATTCCGCATTTTACATGAAAGCTTATCCAATAAGGGGTTTTTTGGGTAGCTGATTACAAATTCGAGGTCAAATTTATCTCGTTACCGGTACTTTTACTCTATGCATCCAAAACTAATATCCTTTATATCGTTCATTATATTTCCAGGGTCAAATTTTCTCTAGTCAATTCTGAATATATTTTGATATTGTTTCATTTTATAATTTATAATATAAAATTCATAATATTTCACTAGCTAATAACCCATACAGCACAAAATCTCTTGATGTCCCACAGATTTCCTGAGGACGTAGAAACGTCC
>NW_022639534.1:798424-805471 GCF_010583005.1 Odontomachus brunneus
AATTTCCGGTAAATTTGCCGACGATACTTTTGACGCGCCGTCTGTGTCGATTTGCGACGCGTTTTGGGGAGGAAAGAGATCATGAACACTGCCACCACACACAAAAAAAAGGAGAACAATTTATAGTCCTTTTGTTTTATCTCTTCAACCACCTTATTGATAATCCATACTGAAAGAAAACGACAACAAATTGGTGACAACAAGATGTCTGATGAAGAGTCTCTCGTTTTTTCTTATTTTTTCATAAACAGTCAACTCATCGGAAGAAATCGGTTTTGTACTTTTGAGATTCCTTCGGGTGAAATCTCACTCTCAAAATTCGAGTGAGAATTCACATGAAGCGATAGAGAACACCGCCACTCAATATCGCAAATGTAAAGGAGTTACTCAAGCTTACGCCGGTATTCATAGCCAGATCTTATATTTAATACCGTCTTAAGTTCTCCTTCAGAATGAAATGCTAAAGAAATGACCCGTTCATTATCTGAAAATGAACTTAAGACAGTCTTAAATATAAGATCCGACTATGAATACTGGCCTTGGAGTGCATTCTTAATTCATATGAGTGAATAGTCTAACTGATCAGAGTGAATTTGTTGCAATGACGATGTTCTGGCGGAAATAAAAAAGTAAGAAAGAATATCAAATGTCTAATAGCACTTTTCCTCTTTTGTTCTGAAGAGTTCCGAAATTCTTCTTTGTGCAAAAAAGAGTTTAGGTAAAGTGTTATTAGATATCATTTTCATCAGGATGGAGTATAGTCGAGAGCGAAATGGTTTGAACACTTTTCTTCTATTGAAACTAGTAATCTATCTAGCTAGTTGTCACATTTGAGGATCACTGCTCACGGATTTGCGCGGTAATCGGTTATGACAGGAGCCAAAATGGCAATACGTGGTGGTTTCATCAAGTCAACGTGAAAATGCGTTAATACATGCGAGAATATTCCGGGTTAAACCGTTGAAATGGTAATGCTCAAAGAATTAAAGAATCTTCAATTGAAGTGCTTCAAATATATAGCAAACATTCGATGGCACAACTTAAACTGCAAATTCAGAAATCTAGAAAGACCGACAATCGTGTAACACTCGATCTAAAGAATGTGTTATCCATGACGCCATGTATACATAGATTTTACGGCAACTTTATTAATCTTGTGACTTGTGAAGTTTGCGTCCCTTATGAGCGGTTTATATACATTCATATTTATTATAGCAAAACATAAATACGAAAAGAATAATAAAAATTTAAATGTCTCATATAATATGTAACATGGACATCTGTGTGTATCTTTTAATAAATTGTTACTACAGTAACGAAAACTTTACATTATTATACGGTGTCAATTTAATGATTAATTCAATAGAACATATATATATATATATATATATATATATATATATATATATATATATATATATATATATATATATTTCAAAAATTTATGAAGTTCTCTCTCTCTCTTTCTCTCATCTCATCGATTTTCTCATATCGTGATAATCATGAAAGTCTTTCGGTTGTGACAGGAGCTGAAATGTACAGCATACATTTGTTAAATTTGAAAGAAAATTTTAAATTAGAAAGATATTATATATTATGGAAAGCAATTCTTTTATAACCGACTACTGCGCATATATGTCAGCAGTGGCTTTCAGTTCTGACAACTTGAAGCGTTGCAACTTCATTCGGGAAAAAGTGTGCAAACCGTTTAGCAATTGAGTGTACACAGAATGGAGTAACATCTTTACTAACTCGCAATGCACTTAGGTTATTGATATTTTTTAACTGTGCACATTTATCTGTGGGCATTAGTGTAAAATTGTCACAATGACATATTGCGGCTATGACATTTCATTCTTTAAATGAGATCAATAAATAATGGAGTGAATATTGTAATAAAAAAATTTAGAAATTACTACATATTTATTGAAAAAATGCTTACGATTTATATTGTGTACCAGATAGATCACCAAATTTACTATTTTTATAGTAACTTATACTCTCTACAATTTCAATATCGAGTTCTACAAAAAGTATGATAAAAAGAAAAATATTTTATTTTTCTTTTAGTTGTAATTGCACTTTGTAGTTACATAGTTATATTAAGAGTCAAGATTGTTCTACCGGTCAGTGTACACACGCGGCCAGATAGGTTATCCGCTATTTTTGTTTGAGTTCTAGAACGTATATGTCTTGTCCAATGGGAGAATTCTCCCATTAGAAAACAAATTCTCCCATTGGACAAGACGTATACGTTTCAGAGCTCACACAAAAATAGCGAACAACCTATCTGGCCGCGAATGTACACTGACCGGTAGAACCACTTTAATTCGCAATGCAACGAAGAAAATATTATAGCAAATATTATATGAATATTATTTTTCTTTTTATCATGTTTTTGTAGAACTCAATACTGAAATTGTAGAGACAATCTATTGCCGCGAGTGTATATCAGCAACCCAAAATTATAAAAAAAATTAAATTATGCTAGTTTACATCGATTGTTTATAGGCTTACCAAATAGTAATTTTATACTGATCTATCTTAATTTCAGTAATGCATGTTAAGGGGATATTGCAGTGAATAACAAATCGAAAATATCAATAACTTAAAAGCGATTGTCACTACTTTTCCATATTTTTGTACATATAGATCTTACATAAATGTACTACGTATTACATTTTATATGAGACATTGTTTAGAGCGAATTTTCATCACTCTTTTTGTATTTATGTGTTGCCATTCTATATAATAAAGATGAATGAACATAAGGAATACAACCTTTCTTATCTTATATAAATATAAATGTGCTGCTTTATTTCATCGTGCTGGCAGAAAATAAAGAAATAATTCAGAATAAGTTATTAATTAGTATGAAATAATTTAGTATATACAATTAGTATAAAATTATCTAAGTGTATTAAATGATCGATGTGAACAAGAAGTTAATGAACTGTAAAGCAAGAGGTTAATAATCATACAACTATCTTTTTTCTCGGTGATTTGTTTGCTCACTGTGTGTTTTTAATTGTCTTCGCAAATCAAACTTTTAAGGTATATAATAATAAATTAATAATATATATACGATTAAAGAAAATCGTAAAAAATAACAGTTGTATTATATATTGAAACTATTATACCGGCTTGTGTATACCAGATTCAGTTTTCAATTTCGGATCGAGATAATCATTCGACGATTCTATATGAAGAATTAATAGTAAAAAGGGAAGAAAATTTTTTATAGAATTTTATAAAATTTAAAGAACAGCATTTGAAGGAAATGGAAAATATTTCAAAGAATAGAAAATAAAATTTTAGAGAATTTTAGAGAGAATGTTATATAATAAAAATTACCAGATTAGAATTTTGTAATTGAGAAACATATCCACATGCCAACATATCGACATTCTGCCTTAAGCAATTATCTTGTAATCTAGAGTAATCGAATGTTCTTCAACTGAATCACTCAAATGAATGTTCTTCGATTCGGTTGAATTTGCTCATATCAATCGTCTCTCAATTAACCGGTTCACTGGTGAACTCGAAACCAATGTTTCGTGCCAAAACTGGTGAGGACAAAAAATTCCGCATTTTACATAAAAGCTTATCGATAATATTGGCTTGATCCATAAATTTGTGCGGATTTTTGTCTAGCTGGCATTCACATGCTAATATTAGGAGGATAATTCTATACACACAATTAGCTATCCATGTATATGCTTTGATAGCTGACACTTCAGAGCATATTTTGTGTTGTAAGTGATAGTGTTTAAAGAAGTACAGTTATCTTTGCTGCGGCTTGAAAATGGAAGGCGACAATGAGTTTTTCCGGTGCATTATGCTCTTTTATTTCCGTAGGAATTGTTAGAGTTTAACTGGGATGTTTTGCCATCACATTCACCCGACATTGCCCCCACCGATCATCATCTGTTTCGTTCACAGAACTCTCTTGGCGGTATAAACTTCGCTTTTCTAGAGTGAAAAATCATTTGGAATGTTTCTTCGCCAGAAAAGCACAAAAGTTTTGCAAGAGGGAAATTATGAAATTATGTGAAAGATAACAAAAGATTGTCGAACGGAAATGACGCATATTGTTCTTAACAAGAATAACATGTGCTTCAATTTTCTTGAAAAATCCACATGAACATATCGATTAACATAATATTATATTAACGTGGAATCATTACCTCGGCAATATAAAAAATTTGTAGACGTCCCATAATTATGTACCTTGAGCCTTAACCGGTTCATTGGTGAACTTAGAACAAACGTTTCATGCCAAAACTGGTGAGAACAAAAAATTCCGCATTTTACATGAAAGCTTATCCAATAAGGGGTTTTTTGGGTAGCTGATTACAAATTCGAGGTCAAATTTATCTCGTTACCGGTACTTTTACTCTATGCATCCAAAACTAATATCCTTTATATCGTTCATTATATTTCCAGGGTCAAATTTTCTCTAGTCAATTCTGAATATATTTTGATATTGTTTCATTTTATAATTTATAATATAAAATTCATAATATTTCACTAGCTAATAACCCATACAGCACAAAATCTCTTGATGTCCCACAGATTTCCTGAGGACGTAGAAACGTCCCCAGGACGTTCTCAGGACGTACTCTGGACGTCTCCTGGACGTCAATTTGTGCTGTTAGGGAACGAAGTATCCATGGAATCATACCGAATATCATACCGAGTTTGTTCCGTATCTGTAATGGAATATCAAAGTTAGTCACTTGAAACCGCCATATTGGATCCGTCATTTAAAATTTCTCAAATTTGATCTCGGATTCTTAATCAGCGATCCAAAAAACATGAGGATAGCAAGTTTCATGCAAATCCGTTTAAAACTGGCGGAGATATACAGCGAACACATGTGTGCTTACCAGTTGTGGCACTTTTTTTTCCCACACATATATGCTTATTAGTGAACCGGTTAACCAAAATGACGAATGATTTTGCATTGCAGGCGCGACTTTTTGTGATGAAGGCCCAGTCGCATTGCGATTCGAGAATGGAAGATCGCAGTGCTCGCGATATATCGCAAAATCGCGCACATCCCTACCTGCGAGGGGTTGCGCTGCTACCAACCACTACTCCACCATCGATCTCTCTAAATTCGCGTCCGCGTAAATCATCGTGCTCACGCACGTGCGTGCCCGCGGCCACGCGCCGCACCACGTCGCGCGAGCGTGCGGCACACGGTTACACCCTGTTCTTCTTCTTGTTCTTCTTCTGCCGCCTCGCCGTACGTCGTTTTTATCCGGCTTCTCTTCCGAGCTTCCCGTTCCTTCCTTCGTGCTCGGCTTGTCGGAAGATCGCCGTATCTCGTCGTACGTATCTCCGTTCCCCGTAGTTAATCCCGCGCCTCTTCGCCACGCTTCGTATCGCGGGAAACGCATTCGAGCCCTCGCTCGCGGAGAACGAGCGCGCGCCGACAAGAGAGAGATCGGCCACGTCGCGCGAGCTCGGAAAAATCGCGAGACGGGATTCCACATTGTATGCGGCCACGGGGTTGTGATCGCGATAATGCGGGGAGTATCCTAGAACGGTGACGTTACCTTCACCATTAATCTGTCTCTCGTTGACTTAGAAGTAACACTACCCAAGTGCTACCACGCCGATTTTCTTGAAACTTTGCACACATGTGGTACATCGAAAAACATTAGACACGTATTTTTTTATTTTGGCTAACAAGGTATTTTAAGGTTAGGAAACGCATTCGAAAATTTAACACTCTATAGCACAATGATAACTAACGCTACTCCTGAGCGTCATTCTTTTGCAGCCTTTACGACATTACTCTATTATAATTTTATTGTCTGAATGTTTCTGAAGTCGCTAATTATGATTTTGACATTAGTTTGCAATCGTAATCATGAGTCTGAAAAACTTCTTTGAAACTTAATAAAGTCTTTGAAATGTCTGCGATTTCGGTCCGCCACTTTGAATCTCGCAAAACTAATGTCAAAATTATAATTAGCAACTTCATTAGAAACATTCAGACAATGAAATTGTCTACGTTCTCACAAAAGATTATGAAATTGAGCTCTGGAATAACCCTGTATAAACTTTTTAAAACAAAATATTTGAAATTAGTAATTACTTGAATATACAGTAGATGCATTTTTCTACGTGTATATTAGCTTCATAAATATATAATTTACTTATTTACATATTTATTAGCAGGAAACATCTTTGAGGTCGTTACTCTAAATTGGTCTCACATAAGACGTTCAAGTTTTAATTTAAAGTTAGACATAAATTTTTTAGTTGAGAGAAGGAGAGAGAAATTGCGACGATAAATTTAATGCCATATATTCATTATATTTGTAATTGAATCGTAATTGTAAATGAATTCGTAATTGAATATTACATACATCATGTAATTCAATCGAGAGATTCAGATCAGTCTATAAATATAGATCTAAATATCTCACATGAGACGAGCCTTACGGCCGGCTTTGCTACCCGAGCAGGATGTTTGCACATCTCGAAGATTTTTTAATAAAATCCAATTAAATTTCTCGATATTCATGCGAGCTCTCGAACTTTAATGATTCCTCGTATCTCTCATCGCATTTCACACCGTCGATCCTTACCTCCCCGCCAATAAAATCCATTGACATTTAACGTCCAGTATCTCGATAATCTTAATGGAGGACTTGAATTGACGATTCGACGATAATTGAAGGCCGTCGGCGACGACAATGTAACTAGTCGCGCGTGTAACGACGACGTAATGTAACGTGTAATAACCGCCGTGGCTTTTTTTGCCGATTTTTACCGTTTCACCGAGTCTAATGGCGCGAACGCACGCCACGGCATTACTGCGTGTCGATTCTAACGGTGCGCGCGGATCCAATGCCTCTTAACCGGCTTGAGCACGATATTATTACAGGAAGCAAAGGCGCGCGTCGCCGCAGGTGCGTTCTCCTAGTGAGAAAAACCGTGAAAAACGATTAAAAGTTCTAGCAGAGAGAAATATATATATATATATATATATATATATATATATATATATATATATATATATATATATAT
>NW_022639534.1:805964-806277 GCF_010583005.1 Odontomachus brunneus
TTTTTTTTTTTATTAGCGGTAACGGCAACGAATATAAATATTATTTTTATCATTACTTTGCACATATAGAATACATGTATATGGAATAGGCGACAGCAAATCGTAAAAAAATGGTTTTCAAAATTTAATGAAAAAAGTAACAGAAATTGTAACAAATCATTATCTCTAGAATAACAGTAACAAGTTATTTTTTTCTTTTAGATGATGAGTAACAAAATGCCTTTTAAAAGTAACTTTTCCAACCATAAAATATACTTCTCTCTCTCTCTCTCTCTCTCTCTCTCTCTCTCTCTCTCTCTCTCTCTCTCTCTCT
>NW_022639534.1:806287-807288 GCF_010583005.1 Odontomachus brunneus
TTATGTACCTTGAGCCTTAACCGGTTCATTGGTGAACTTAGAACAAACGTTTCATGCCAAAACTGGTGAGAACAAAAAATTCCGCATTTTACATGAAAGCTTATCCAATAAGGGGTTTTTTGGGTAGCTGATTACAAATTCGAGGTCAAATTTATCTCGTTACCGGTACTTTTACTCTATGCATCCAAAACTAATATCCTTTATATCGTTCATTATATTTCCAGGGTCAAATTTTCTCTAGTCAATTCTGAATATATTTTGATATTGTTTCATTTTATAATTTATAATATAAAATTCATAATATTTCACTAGCTAATAACCCATACAGCACAAAATCTCTTGATGTCCCACAGATTTCCTGAGGACGTAGAAACGTCCCCAGGACGTTCTCAGGACGTACTCTGGACGTCTCCTGGACGTCAATTTGTGCTGTTAGGGAACGAAGTATCCATGGAATCATACCGAATATCATACTGAGTTTGTTTCGTATCTGTAATAGAATATCAAAGTGAGTCACTTGAAGCCGCCATATTGGATCCGTCATTTTAAAATTCTCAGATTTGACCTCGGATTCTTAATCAGCGATCCAAAAAAGATGAGGGTAGCAAGTTTCATGCAAATCCGTTTAAAACTGGCGGAGATATACAGCGAACACATATATGTGTGCTTACCAGTTGTGGCACTTTTTTTCCTACACATATATATGCGCTTACCAGTGAACCGGTTAAACAATTTTTAATCAAATTTGCTGAGTTTAATTGTTAACTGAATAATCTTTGATGCCTTTCGCTCATATCAATTGTCAGTTGAACGGTTCTTAATTGAATTCGTTGAAACCAGTCGTGAGTTAAACATTCTTCGGTTGCTTTAGCTCAAATCAATCGTCTCAAGTAGTGGAATTGAAACATATTTGTTCGAGTTATTGAAGAAAATCTGATTAATATTTTCACAGCTCTAGTTGCCATCTCCACTACTACTTTGCATCAATTTTCCGACCGTGC
>NW_022639534.1:807298-807664 GCF_010583005.1 Odontomachus brunneus
GAGATATACAGCGAACACATATATGTGTGCTTACCAGTTGTGGCACTTTTTTTCCTACACATATATATGCGCTTACCAGTGAACCGGTTAAACAATTTTTAATCAAATTTGCTGAGTTTAATTGTTAACTGAATAATCTTTGATGCCTTTCGCTCATATCAATTGTCAGTTGAACGGTTCTTAATTGAATTCTGGTTGAAACCAGTCGTGAGTTAAACATTCTTCGGTTGCTTTAGCTCAAATCAATCGTCTCAAGTAGTTGAATTGAAACATATTTGTTCGAGTTATTGAAGAAAATCTGATTAATATTTTCACAGCTCTAGTTGCCATCTCCACTACTACTTTGCATCAATTTTCCGACCGTGC
>NW_022639534.1:809010-811531 GCF_010583005.1 Odontomachus brunneus
ATATATATATATATATATATATATATATATATATATATATATATGTATATATATATATATTTCAAAAATTTATGAAGTTCTCTCTCTCTCTTTCTCTCATCTCATCGATTTTCTCATATCGTGATAATCATGAAAGTCTTTCGGTTGTGACAGGAGCTGAAATGTACAGCATACATTTGTTAAATTTGAAAGAAAATTTTAAATTAGAAAGATATTATATATTATGGAAAGCAATTCTTTTATAACCGACTACTGCGCATATATGTCAGCAGTGGCTTTCAGTTCTGACAACTTGAAGCGTTGCAACTTCATTCGGGAAAAAGTGTGCAAACCGTTTAGCAATTGAGTGTACACAGAATGGAGTAACATCTTTACTAACTCGCAATGCACTTAGGTTATTGATATTTTTTAACTGTGCACATTTATCTGTGGGCATTAGTGTAAAATTGTCACAATGACATATTGCGGCTATGACATTTCATTCTTTAAATGAGATCAATAAATAATGGAGTGAATATTGTAATAAAAAAATTTAGAAATTACTACATATTTATTGAAAAAATGCTTACGATTTATATTGTGTACCAGATAGATCACCAAATTTACTATTTTTATAGTAACTTATACTCTCTACAATTTCAATATCGAGTTCTACAAAAAGTATGATAAAAAGAAAAATATTTTATTTTTCTTTTAGTTGTAATTGCACTTTGTAGTTACATAGTTATATTAAGAGTCAAGATTGTTCTACCGGTCAGTGTACACACGCGGCCAGATAGGTTATCCGCTATTTTTGTTTGAGTTCTAGAACGTATATGTCTTGTCCAATGGGAGAATTCTCCCATTAGAAAACAAATTCTCCCATTGGACAAGACGTATACGTTTCAGAGCTCACACAAAAATAGCGAACAACCTATCTGGCCGCGAATGTACACTGACCGGTAGAACCACTTTAATTCGCAATGCAACGAAGAAAATATTATAGCAAATATTATATGAATATTATTTTTCTTTTTATCATGTTTTTGTAGAACTCAATACTGAAATTGTAGAGACAATCTATTGCCGCGAGTGTATATCAGCAACCCAAAATTATAAAAAAAATTAAATTATGCTAGTTTACATCGATTGTTTATAGGCTTACCAAATAGTAATTTTATACTGATCTATCTTAATTTCAGTAATGCATGTTAAGGGGATATTGCAGTGAATAACAAATCGAAAATATCAATAACTTAAAAGCGATTGTCACTACTTTTCCATATTTTTGTACATATAGATCTTACATAAATGTACTACGTATTACATTTTATATGAGACATTGTTTAGAGCGAATTTTCATCACTCTTTTTGTATTTATGTGTTGCCATTCTATATAATAAAGATGAATGAACATAAGGAATACAACCTTTCTTATCTTATATAAATATAAATGTGCTGCTTTATTTCATCGTGCTGGCAGAAAATAAAGAAATAATTCAGAATAAGTTATTAATTAGTATGAAATAATTTAGTATATACAATTAGTATAAAATTATCTAAGTGTATTAAATGATCGATGTGAACAAGAAGTTAATGAACTGTAAAGCAAGAGGTTAATAATCATACAACTATCTTTTTTCTCGGTGATTTGTTTGCTCACTGTGTGTTTTTAATTGTCTTCGCAAATCAAACTTTTAAGGTATATAATAATAAATTAATAATATATATACGATTAAAGAAAATCGTAAAAAATAACAGTTGTATTATATATTGAAACTATTATACCGGCTTGTGTATACCAGATTCAGTTTTCAATTTCGGATCGAGATAATCATTCGACGATTCTATATGAAGAATTAATAGTAAAAAGGGAAGAAAATTTTTTATAGAATTTTATAAAATTTAAAGAACAGCATTTGAAGGAAATGGAAAATATTTCAAAGAATAGAAAATAAAATTTTAGAGAATTTTAGAGAGAATGTTATATAATAAAAATTACCAGATTAGAATTTTGTAATTGAGAAACATATCCACATGCCAACATATCGACATTCTGCCTTAAGCAATTATCTTGTAATCTAGAGTAATCGAATGTTCTTCAACTGAATCACTCAAATGAATGTTCTTCGATTCGGTTGAATTTGCTCATATCAATCGTCTCTCAATTAACCGGTTCACTGGTGAACTCGAAACCAATGTTTCGTGCCAAAACTGGTGAGGACAAAAAATTCCGCATTTTACATAAAAGCTTATCGATAATATTGGCTTGATCCATAAATTTGTGCGGATTTTTGTCTAGCTGGCATTCACATGCTAATATTAGGAGGATAATTCTATACACACAATTAGCTATCCATGTATATGCTTTGATAGCTGACACTTCAGAGCATATTTTGTGTTGTAAGTGATAGTGTTTAAAGAAGTACAGTTATCTTTGCTGCGGCTTGAAAATGGAAGGCGACAATGAGTTTTTCCGGTGCATTATGCTCTTTTATTTCCGTAGGAATTGTTAGAGTTTAACTGGGATGTTTTGCCATCA
>NW_022639534.1:814880-816471 GCF_010583005.1 Odontomachus brunneus
GAGAGAGAGAGAGAGAGAGAGAGAGAGAGAGAGAGAGAGAGAGATACGATCCCGTCGATCGTTTGTACCGCGATTTACGCAGACACCCCGTGTGCAGAGGCAGCTTCGACTGCAGCCGTCCAACTTTACCCCACGGGCGCATTTTTTTCCAGGGTAATCGAGCGGCTCGCGCATCTCTCGCGCGTTCCACAGTTGCGCGATTAAACTCGCGCGCGCCCGCGCGCTAAACAATTGCTTTCGCTTATCGGACGTGGCTCTCAGTTTACTCGCCGAGCAGAACCCTCGCCTTCTTACTTTCCGCGGGCTTATCTGGCGGCTTAAAACGACGGGCTTAATACTCCGTTCCGCGATAACGCCGCTTTTTACAGCGAGCTGGGGTTAAGGCGGCTCGATCCGCTTGGCTTGAGCCCCCAGTCGCTTCTTCGTTCCTCGTCGCCGTCGTCGTCGTCGTCGTCATCATCATACCCGGTAACGAACTTCGCCGAGAGCGTCTGGAATTAGATGAATCGCAAACAAAGGGAGACACCGGCATATTTGCTCATGCATCGACGATTCGTACCGGGTACACACATTCGTGCACACGCGCGCGCGTACACACATACACGGAGTCGAGCGGGCGGAACATCGACGATTTTGCACGTGTGTACACGACGGGGCGCGACGGGGCGGTTAGGTTAAACAACGCCGACCGATGTAATTCTCGCGGAGGGATTCCGCGGCCGAGCTTCGTCGAAAATCATTCGCTAATGCGACGTCAAGGGGGATCTCCTCCACGGTGCGCGCCCTACTTCACCATGGAGAGGGATCCCGGGCTAATGTTTAGTGTTCACATAGCGAAACGCCGGAAGTTCCTGGGAAGTTCGTAAAGCGCCGCGACCCTTTGATTACTCGGACGTATCCGCGTCTCGCTAAATTTGACCGGTGACGCAAATTCGATCACTCGATTTCATCGAAATCATTCGATGAGCCATCAGCCGAATGGGAATTCATTGGAAGATACCAAAGGCTTGGGAAGTAACGCGTTACTTGCAACTTGTCGATACAGGTGTCAGTACAAGTAACGGTAATTAGTGAAAAACTATATAGCTATTAAATAAGTAGTTTGTAATAGTAAATTACAAGTTGGCAAGTAACGCGTTACTACCCTATCGGCAGGATAACGTCAAATGACGTATTAATAATGAATCAATCACGTCTCTAACTTTAATGATATGTATAATACGTCATTCTATGTCATCATGTTTAGATTGTAATTTGTCGTTGCAAGTAACGCATTATTTCTCTACTTGCTTACTTTTAAGTTACCGTTACAAGTTACTTTATCAGTAACAACATAGTAACAACGTTACATTTTCTTTTTTTTTTTTATTAGCGGTAACGGCAACGAATATAAATATTATTTTTATCATTACTTTGCACATATAGAATACATGTATATGGAATAGGCGACAGCAAATCGTAAAAAAATGGTTTTCAAAATTTAATGAAAAAAGTAACAGAAATTGTAACAAATCATTATCTCTAGAATAACAGTAACAAGTTATTTTTTTCTTTTAGATGATGAGTAACAAAATGCCTTTTAAAAGTAACT
>NW_022639534.1:816481-817074 GCF_010583005.1 Odontomachus brunneus
TTCACAGCTCTAGTTGCCATCTCCACTACTACTTTGCATCAATTTTCCGACCGTGCTACTACACATATATGTGCGCTTACCAGTGAACTGGTTAAACAATTTTTAATCAAATTTGCTGAGTTTAATTGTTAACTGAATAATCTTTGATGCCTTTCGCTCATATCAATTGTCAGTTGAACGGTTCTTAATTGAATTCGTTGAAACCAGTCGTGAGTTAAACATTCTTCGGTTGCTTTAGCTCAAATCAATCGTCTCAAGTAGTGGAATTGAAACATATTTGTTCGAGTTATTGAAGAAAATCTGATTAATATTTTCACAGCTCTAGTTGCCATCTCCACTACTACTTTGCATCAATTTTCCGACCGTGCACCAAATACTTACCTACTATATCTAAGTACAGATACTGAATCATATAGAAGTCTATAGTTCCCTCTATATGATTGAAAAATCGCTCGACTTCAAGCTCGACTCGTCTGTCACTCCGTTTGTCAGGTGGGATTTCACTCGACGCGAAATTTCCGAAAGTGTCTTCGCGCATTTCCCGCCATGAGAGAGAGAGAGAGAGAGAGAGAGAGAGAGAGAGAGACCCGTTC
>NW_022639534.1:822994-826317 GCF_010583005.1 Odontomachus brunneus
TCCCCTCTCTCTCTCTCTCTCTCTCTCTCTCTCTCTCTCTCTCTCTCTCTCTCTTCGCTGCATACAGAAAAATATCATTCTACCGTTAAAAAAGCGATTACCCAACTTACATTCCTTCTTTTAAGTGTAATCTTCAAAATTTTCTTAATAATAATAATAATTATATATATTTATATCATTGTATATATTTAAGAAAAATTCATTATCATTTACTCAAAAGAAGAATTATTCCCTTTGTAAGAATATTATAAAACTTTATCAAAGAAAAAGTTGGTTTAACTCTGTGTAATATAAGCACCCGAGTCGAAATTTTTTACCCTACTTTCGGCCTCAATATTCCATTTAACGCCTGCTTTGATACTCTGAAGCCTATGTCAGTCTCTGTTGATACCATTTAATCTACTGGCTATGCCGAGAGGTTCTCTTTAAAACTTACAAGTGGTATTTGATGTATTTTCTGCCATTTACAGGCGCTAAGTAGGATTTCAGTTTCCATGTATATACATTGCTCTCTGAACATACATGTATATGTGTTAGAAAGTTCAGATCCAAAATAGAATTAACATTCCGACTCGAACAACCGAATTTTTGCTTTAATTTAATATTCCTGATTGAAATGTTAATCCTAGTATATAGAGATTCCGGATGTATTTCGAATAAATTTAACACTTGCAATGTACACTTACGATAGACGATATAAGTTCACGAAATACATGAAACAAGTAACATTTATTAGAAGATGCAGTATATATTTTCCGCATATACAGTATATCTGTACAGTATATCTGTGTGTAGTGATGCAGAAAGATAAACAGGTGATTGTATTAATTAATATTAACATTACTACTGACATACATACTACTGACTACATCACGCTCCAACACTACGTTACTACACTAATGTCCATTAATATTAATATTAACGCGTATCGATTTTCCTCAAGAACTCGTACGCCCGCTCATACCTCGCATTGAACGTTGAAGGTAGCCGTTTGATGGTCAGGGCTCACACCCTTCGCCAGGATCTTCGCCAAATAAAGCTCGGAATCGGGCGGTCGCGCTTAACGCTAAACGCGTGCTACGGACCCGTGGACGGCGCGCAAACGCTATTAGTCTAATTAGAAGCTCATCAAAGCAAGTGGCCCGTCGCGGACGGTCCAATCATCGTACCGCTCGTCCTGTAAGGTATTTTCGCGAGGCGTCTCTTCTCTCCTTCGCTCTCTGTAACGTCACGCATTTCGAAACGCATTAACCTGTTAGCTTAATCTAAACTTCATCTTAGCGTCATCATCCGCCCCGTTAACCCGTGCTGGCGCAATGCTCTGCCGCTACCGCCATTTTCTCGCTGCCCTTTGACACCAGGCCGCTGTAAACTCGTTCTTTCATCGAGTTGCAGCTGCGAGCGAGGATTAAACCTAATCGTCGCATAAATCTCGCTCCGTCTAGGCGGTAAGCCTACGTCGGTGTGTAAATGTAGCGCGACTTGCTCGACACAAGAGAAGGAGAGAGAGAGAAAGAGAGAGAGAGAGAGAGAGAGAGAGAGTCCGCGCGGGGGTGAAGCCGCATGTAAATGCTTCGACAAACCACCCTGTGCGCGCAGTCACTCCCTCGCTCCCTCTCGCCGTCGAGCTGGTTGTAGCTCTGGTTGGCTCTAGTTTCCGGCGTAGCTTCCCGCACGTATACGTGCGCGCGTACAAGGCCCATCACAAGGCACATGGATATACACGGTGACCCAAGCAATAGTGGGCTAGCAAGAGTGACGCGACGGCCTCCACGACGACGACGGCGGCGGCGGCGGCGATATTCTATCGTTTTCTCATTATCTACTCAAACACCCCGCCATCATTTCCACACCCCTATCGCAAGCCCTACCCCCTGGATCACGCTGCCGACGCGTATCGAGGCTGTACCGAGTGACTCGTGAACAGTTTCGAGCACCGCGCTACCCTTCGCGACCTTCGATCGATCAATCGTGTCGTGTCAAAACTCGGAATGAAAAACGTCGATGTTAATCGTTCGGTCAAGCGGCCGATTCAATCGATGAGTATGTAAGAAGCGGATGAGATTAGGGAATGGGCAGATATAATATTAGGTGTACAACTTTGCTTCCGCCGTTTTTTTCCGAAATTCGAGGCTTTATTGTAAAAAACTGGTCATACATTTATGATTCAAAGTATTGTCCATCGCTGGCTACTACTTTCTCCCATCTTTCGAGCAGCGTACGAATCCCGCGTCGAAAAAACTGGTCGTCTTTTGAGGCGATCCACGAATCGATCCAATTTTTTACTTCTTCATAAGACCGGAAGTGCTGGTCAGCCAGGCCTTGTGCCATTGATCGAAACAAATGATAGTCAGAGGGAGCAACGTCTGGAGAATACGGCGGGTAGGGTAGGACTTCCCATTTCAACGTTTCCAAGTATGTCTTGACCACTTTCGCAACATAAGGTCGAGCATTGTCATGCTGCAAAATCACTTTATCGTGTCTCGTTGTATTGCGGCCGTTTGTTTTTCAATGCTCGGCTCAAACGCATCAATAGCGTTCGATACCGATCGCCTGTGATTGTTTCAGTCGGTTTTAACAGCTCATAATACACTACGCCGAGCTGGTTCCACCAAATACAGAGCATGACCTTGGAGCCGTGAATATTCGGTTTGGCCGTCGACGTGGAAGCATGGCCGGGAACTCCCCATGATTTTCTGCGCTTGGGGTTATCGTAATGAACCCATTTTTCGTCACAATGCGATGCAGAAATCCCTTCCGTCTTTGCCTTTCAAGCAGCTGTTCACAAGCAAACAAACGCCGTTCAACATCTCTCGGCTTCAATTCGTACGGCACTTAATTTCCTTGCTTCTGAATCATTCCCATGGCTTTGAGGCGTTTTAAAATGACTTGTTGAATCACTCCCAATGATCGTGCCAATTCTTCTTGATTTGGACATGAGTCTTGATCAAGTAATGCCTCCAATTCTGTATCTTCGAAAATCTTCAATCTTTCACCGCTATACCGATCTTTGACGTCAAAATCACCGTTCTTGAAGCGTTGGAACCACTCACGACACGTTCTTTCACTAATAGCGGCCTCACCATAAGTATTTGAGAGCATTCGATGAGCCTCAGCCGCAGATTTCTTCATATTGAAGCAGAAAATTAAAACCTCCCGCAAATGACGAGAATTTGGCTCGTAAACTGACATTTTCAATCGAGAATAACTTTATAATACAGATACAAATCGACTAATGTTTCTATGAGGTTATGTTGACAAATACTCAAATTTATTGTATGACGTCTATGATCTATTTATTTCGACCACCACTTACCGCTAAA
>NW_022639534.1:826348-826852 GCF_010583005.1 Odontomachus brunneus
GGTTAAACAATTTTTAATCAAATTTGCTGAGTTTAATTGTTAACTGAATAATCTTTGATGCCTTTCGCTCATATCAATTGTCAGTTGAACGGTTCTTAATTGAATTCGTTGAAACCAGTCGTGAGTTAAACATTCTTCGGTTGCTTTAGCTCAAATCAATCGTCTCAAGTAGTGGAATTGAAACATATTTGTTCGAGTTATTGAAGAAAATCTGATTAATATTTTCACAGCTCTAGTTGCCATCTCCACTACTACTTTGCATCAATTTTCCGACCGTGCACCAAATACTTACCTACTATATCTAAGTACAGATACTGAATCATATAGAAGTCTATAGTTCCCTCTATATGATTGAAAAATCGCTCGACTTCAAGCTCGACTCGTCTGTCACTCCGTTTGTCAGGTGGGATTTCACTCGACGCGAAATTTCCGAAAGTGTCTTCGCGCATTTCCCGCCATGAGAGAGAGAGAGAGAGAGAGAGAGAGAGAGAGAGAGACCCGTTC
>NW_022639534.1:830803-842764 GCF_010583005.1 Odontomachus brunneus
GTCACAATGCGATGCAGAAATCCCTTCCGTCTTTGCCTTTCAAGCAGCTGTTCACAAGCAAACAAACGCCGTTCAACATCTCTCGGCTTCAATTCGTACGGCACTTAATTTCCTTGCTTCTGAATCATTCCCATGGCTTTGAGGCGTTTTAAAATGACTTGTTGAATCACTCCCAATGATCGTGCCAATTCTTCTTGATTTGGACATGAGTCTTGATCAAGTAATGCCTCCAATTCTGTATCTTCGAAAATCTTCAATCTTTCACCGCTATACCGATCTTTGACGTCAAAATCACCGTTCTTGAAGCGTTGGAACCACTCACGACACGTTCTTTCACTAATAGCGGCCTCACCATAAGTATTTGAGAGCATTCGATGAGCCTCAGCCGCAGATTTCTTCATATTGAAGCAGAAAATTAAAACCTCCTGCAAATGACGAGAATTTGGCTCGTAAACTGACATTTTCAATCGAGAATAACTTTATAATACAGATACAAATCGACTAATGTTTCTATGAGGTTATGTTGACAAATACTCAAATTTATTGTATGACGTCTATGATCTATTTATTTCGACCACCACTTACCGCTAAAAGACATCCATAGAAAAACGGCGGAAGCAAAGTTGTACACCTAATAGAACGCTTGGAAAAGAAGTAACAAAATGAGATTCAACTTAATCCTAATTTGGCACCCATTAAATAATCAAATTGATCTAAATGAAAAAATAAGGTTCCATAGTTATTAAGAGCTAAATTATTGCGCATATAAACATAGAATTTTTTATTTCTTTTGGCTTAAAATTAATATACATACTTAAAATTAATATACTATCTTATATCTTAAATGATCAATTTCAAAAATAATGATTACGACAACCCAAATAGGAATCGTATACGTTTCGCCAGTACGGAAAAATGGCTCGATACTGAGTCGATATCGAATGACGCAAGGTCGTCTTCGGAGGTTAGGGGCTTGTTGCTCGGAAAATACATTCATAAGGCGCCAATGCTGGGACACGTTTTGACCTTCAAATACGAACATTTAAACTTTCAACATAGAATATATACAGGGTGTCCGACAATTAATAACACACTCGTTGTGGTGTGCAGATTGAACTCATTTAACTGAACGCAAAATTCTCCTACATTTTTCTTTTTTCCTCAGCGAAAACGCTGAAGAACCAATAGTTTCTGAGATACAAACGACCGAAACAATACACGTTCTGTGAAATATATTTTTGTCCCACAGATAAATTTTCAAATAACTTTTGTTCAGTGTGTAGAGCTTCTCACAAACTAAACTTCTGATTACTAAATAGGTAACAAAATTGTTCTTCTCTTGCAATTTTAAACCGACTTTAACAAAATTTTACTTCCTTAGTTAGAAAGATATGTTATGTTGGAAATTAAATAGTCACTTTAAATAATAATCTTCCTCGATATTTTCAATAAAGAAGAATTAACATTAAATTGTTCGGAGAATACCTGTAGGTATAAATTGGAGTCGCAAGAACTGAGACATCCTGTATATATACATACATATGTTTTTTTTTCTTTTTACGATGAAAGTTTAAATATTCAGATATAACGAACAAAATGGTAAGAATTTTCAGAGTTAGACACGTGTCCCGGTATTAATATATTTATCTTATAATGTAGGAAATGAATACTAATCATTTTATACTATATGTTGCCCGACAATTTTACTTTTATTTATCTGCTTGTTCAACGAGCAATGGTTATGTGTTGTGTTATTGATATTTGCTTGATTTTCTAAAGTGGAAACGGGAAGACTACATCTATTTTCTACATACATGTGTATCTACCAGCACTTACCCTAATTTACCTTCCTTTACAGTCGATGACTTCACATTGTGGACATTAATGTTTACTTTAATTAGATAGATTGCATCGATGTTCATACATTTGTAATACGTCGTTCATATCGCGATATCATGATAACCTGAACAAGCCCGCGATCTCTCTTTCTCGCTCTCTCTCTCTCTCTCTCTCTTGGATAGTTCTTCCCTCTCTTCTCTCTTGATTAAACTCTAGTCGTAGTATTCTCAAATAAAAGTTCACCGAGTAACACGACAGCTGAGCTGCACGGTTGACAACTACCGTGAGCGTGGACAAACTTCTTGCGCGATGCACGTAATGCTCTTACTGTCCTCACGGTGGATAAGTTTTACGTTAACTCGGCCTGTCGACAGTTGTCCCACGCGAATGTTATGCAAGCTACGTTGGCATTAACATTCTAGTAAGTCGCCGTCCGATAAGACCGCAAACTGTCTTACTTGCTACGGTAACGTACTTATAGAAGCTGATACTAATTTATGTGAAATTCAGATGAACGCGCTGAAGAAGATGTTCCGTGAAACAGCAGAATCGGGCACGTATACACACACAGGTTCATTACTTATACCACATATATTATTGTATCTAATAATGTTTAGGGAAAAAGGAACTTCTGTAAGAAGTGGATGAGATTAGGGATTGGGCAGATGTAATAAAACGCATGGAAAAGAAGTAACAAAATGGGATTCAACTTAATCATAATTTGGCACCCATTAAATGATCAAATTGATTTAAATGGAAAAATAAGATTCCAGTTGTTGAGAGTTGAATTATTGCGCATATAAATATAGAATTTTTTATTTCTTTTGGCTTAAAATTAATATACATTCACTATCTTATATCTTAAATGATCAATTTCAAAAATAATGATTACAAGTTTATTAAAAATTTATCTTTTATTCAAACAACATTCAACATTCAAAATTTATCATATATATATATATATTAAATAAGCATATTTAAGTAAGCATATTTAAGTAAGCATATTGAAGTAGATGTTTAATTAAGAAAAATTACTGAATTTCAGAAAACCAATGTATTAAACTAAACAATAAAAAATAGATGTGTTAACGAAGGATTAACTCTGATATTTAATATTTGGTATACAATCTTTAGGAATTACATATGCCGAATTCTTTGTCTACAGTCTAATACCTAATCTTTTTGTCATTATATTTATGCAGAATGCTCAAAAAGTAATTAAATCTATAAAGATATTAAATCTATATAGTATGTTAAAGTTGAGTAGATGAGAAAAATTTTTATAAGTGTATGCCTGAAAATGCTGTATTAAAATGTATAAGCACATATAAGTAAATAATGACTAAAATTGTTATTTTACTGAAAAAAGAATGTTTGGTATTATAATCATGAATGTTTGGTAACTATAATCATATATATATATATATATATATATATATATATATATATATAGAGAGAGAGAGAGAGAGAGAGAGAGAGAGAGAGAGAGAGAGAAATAATAATTATAAATTATGGTTAAGACAACTCTTCTTTAACCAATTATACTGTAATTTTAGTAATAATTTTATGTGCATGTTACTACTACTACCTTCGTTTAGGCCCAATTTTATCCCAACCATATTTTTTAGTTATTCTAACACGAATATAATAGTAGTAACATGTATATAAGATTATTATCAACTATTATTCAAAAATTCACAAGCAAATTTGTCTTTACAACTAGTTAATCTTAGACGAAATTGTATACTCATACATATAACGAACTTTAGGAGCACAGAGTAAAAGATTTCTTTGGATTTAATAGATTTTGTTGCATCAAAACAAACTTGATCGTTGGAATGATCCAAAGAAACTAATACTTTAATCAATAAGTACGATTGATTGGATTTTTAAGTAATTAATTTGATCTAAATAATTTATTGTTTAGTTTAAAAAAAGAAGAAAATTGTTTCATTTAATTTTCTTATTTAACTAAAAAATTCCGGTAATTTTGTTATAATCTTAAGAAAGTTGAAATTTTCTATTTTCATACATGTCTGATAGTTTCTTTTTATTACTTTATCGAGTACACTCTCTTCCTCCATGATTTTCCACTCAAATACTCATCAATCATCCGGTAATGCAGTTACCCATTCTTCTTCCTGACCACTTTAGATTAGTTGACTTCAACGATCGAACAGAAATTAATGATTCTAACTAACTCTGACGATATATATCATTATAATGCATCTTTATAATATCCTAAATTGTATTCTAAAATGTCCTTTTTGAGAAAAGTTTTACTGAATAGCTATAGTATATGTAATATATGTGAACTAGAATAGAACTAGATTTTTAAAATATATGTGAACTAGAATATATGTCAACTAAAATTTTGTCCTAAAAGGATATTTTGGAATGTAACCTAGGAAAGCTTTTTCTATGCAATATTCACTGGTAATCGTTAAAAACAATGCAATAGCTGTCGATATGTAACGGATATTGATGCCACATGTTTGTATACCAGCGAACCAGTGATGTCATGCTGGCTTTTTAACCAAATATTATATTGGTTAATCCAAATAATAGATTAAATTATAAAACAAAAAATTTGAAACAATAATTTCAAATAATAATATTTTCAACCAAATAACATTATCTAGTTAAACGGAATAAATTTAAATTACAACCAAATAATACATTATTCAGTTGAAAAAAAAACTTTTTCAATAATAGTATTTTCGCCATCAAGCAATATAGTTTAATCTAATAAAACAAAAAAATATTTAATCTTTAGATTGCCGGGAAATCCACTTTTGTGGCTTTGCACAAATCTTAAAATTCTGTACTATGTTACTTATATAGAAAAGTTTTTGAGGAAAAAACCACTTTTTTAAAAATTGCCGGTAGTCTAAAGGTTAATATAAAATTATATTTAAGTCAAACAAATAGGAATTCAGAATCCAAAGAAATCTTTTTCTCTGTGTACACATACTTGTACCTGTCTCACACTTATTGACACCTTCCGAAATTGTTGTTTTAATTTGAATAACCTTATAAGACTTTGATTCTAAACCTTATTTATCGAATTTGACATACTTACTATAGTTTATACTTCTGTATTGACAAACATTGAAGTTTCAATGTTCAGTGTCAGCTATATACAGTTCCCGTTACACATGCTATAGATTTTTAACGTTGTCAGTAATTTTGAAGTACAGCCTGAATTAGTCACGTTGAAAGAAACTCTTTCGAAATGATAAGACCGCGTAGACCATAAAGTGTGCTTTTTCAAGCGCTTGATGTGAATTCGATGTCACGTCGAAATACCTGTGTAGACAAGAGAGAAAACTTTCGCCCGACAAATCTGAAAATAATAAGCGAAGGAAAAATGTATGGCTGGAGATTTCGCGCTGCGCGCAAACTCTCAACCTGAACGAATTCTTTCCCAGTGCACAAGTGCGATTCGTCAATGTCGTACATATTTTTTGCGGCTATTACGAGTAAATTAAATCACCGCCACATCACTCGACACGTACATATCGATCGCTGAGAGTAGAAACTTAAGTGTGTATTCGAGTGTGTGCGTGCGCGCGCGTATTTACACACTTTTCCCCATTCTCGATCGACATCTCGCTGGAATGCGTCAGCGGTTTTAGCGACCGTGTGTCGCAGTTTTTTTCAGGAAGATAGTGAAATCGCTCGGGTGTTCATTCAGCGCGAGCGTCTCATTCTTAAGAAAATTTAAAACCCCGCGGTCCCCGGGCGCGCGCCAGGAGAAACGGCTCGGTATCGACGCGAAACAAAATGGGTTTTAGAGCGCACGCCCAGGTGCATCTCCGCATTACGTGTGTGTGCATTCTTATCGCGGCACGTATTTTAGAAACAGCATAACAGAGTGCTGCTCCAGCGCGGAACTCGAGCGTTCCCTGAAGGAGTTTCACGTGTTCCACGGAACGGCGATAAATATTCGGAGTTCTAAGCGTCCTCGCTCTTACACAACGGCTGCCGTTTGTTTAAATAAATTTTACCTCGTTCATGGATCGCCTGCCTTCTTCAAGACAGAAATAACAATACGGCTATCGAAGGAAACATCAAAAAGGAAAGTCCTTTCATTCGAGACTCCAAAGCGATTCGTGATCATCCTCCTCGGAGAGCAGCCGTGTAAAACTTCCCTTACGGAGTAATTGTCGAGAAATAATGTCTGCGACGGAATTCAATTTCGCAGGCATGATGAAGCGATCGTTGAGACTGTCCTCTTGTTATGCCACGTTTCTGTAAGTCCCCTTAATAAAAAGTGCGTGTTATCGTGAATTTATTTTGTATCCAAACGTTGAAGTCTCTTTTCCGCGATGCTGATTAGCTGTCTCGCTTAGCTCACTTCATGTGGGCTGCGGCTTGCTTCGTGTCATTTGCGCCTGTCTAATTATCAGGCAAATAATTGTCATCGTTGGTTAGCTCATGAAGAAAATAATCCAGAAGAGATATAAATTATAAGAATAGAAGAATAGAGAATAGAAGGGTAGAGGAGAAAGAGGAAAAAGAAAGGGTGGACAAAGAGAGAAGCATATTATTTAGGCAAAAATAAGAATAAGAATAAGATAATTTTAAAAAGTAATTTAAAAGGTATTGTAATAATAAAGATGCTAAATAGCGCGTGCCTGTAATGTTCTAGTAATGCAAAAAGAGCGTGTCGAATGAAAAAACCGCCGGCCTCGCAAGTAATGCTATCACATCAGCGATTGGCGACTGCATCTGCGTTTTGTTAGGGTAAACTCGGATAAGATGGACATACTTTTTTAAAATGCAAAAAAAATAGATTTCTTATTGTTATTTCTTAATAGCGTTTGACACATTACTTCACTGAAGTCTACAGTACATAATACCATCAGACTTAAAAGGAAAATACTTCATTTTATGTTCAAGATTATATACTTATTATTTTATAAAATAATAAAAAAAACATAACTTGACATATTCATTTTAGTATATACATAATATTATGTATTAAATATTATATTATTATTATTAATAATATTATATTATTATTATTATTATTATTATTATCATTATTATTATTATATTATTATGTATTAAATTATTATATTGTGAAAAATATAATACACATATAAAATAGAAACCTCTATTACAAAACTTAAATTCTAAATCCAATTTTTGATCAAAACATATTACACATAAGATTTAATTACTGTGATATTAAAAGTAATTTTTGAAATATAACGACTTTCGTTTTATAAATGTAAAAATGATAGTGGACCATCTTACCCAAAATGTGAGTGAAAGACGGTTATAATAGTACTTATAAACAAATAGTGAAAACGAAAATAAAATTCATGTTAATTTATATACCTATTTTATATATCTAATGTTGATTGCGATAGCTTAACTGTAATTTATTCGACGTTACAGCAAGTTTTAGTGGACACATGGGAAATTTTACAGGTAATCGAGAATAAAAATATAGTATAATATTCATAATCTTGCTATTTCGAAAAATGTACGCACATACACCACGATAAATATCGATTACACAGGCCCACAATTTAAAAAAAGTTGTCTGTGCTGGGGATCTGACTAGGTGTACTATACGTATTTTGGGCTGCTGAATCCAAATCCGGTGTCAGATTTGCTCCATCACGCTTGAGTTTCCCGGAAAATCGAGGAAATCGTGAAAAGAAGCAGATATCCACGTTTTTACGGAGACATGTATTCAAGAAAAATTCTAGACAAATAACCCCATAACCCCACAACCAACGTTGAAAATACATTATGTACTTCAACATGGAAAACGAATCATTCTACACATCCCCTTGTCATCGTCTCCAACATCCTCTGAAGCAGCAGAATTTATCTGATCGACGATCATATATTGTAGAATTGATATTTCGAATAGAAAAAAGATTCCATCTCGTGGACAATAACATGAATGTGACCATGATAGGGCACGCACAGATTAGATTTTCTAATCTATGCGACGTTAAAGGATCGATAGATGAACTAAAACCGAATATGTATGATGGTATATGTGTTATAGGGTTATTGGGTTGTTCTAGTCATCAGATGTTGAAGTACATAATGTATTTTCAACGTTGGTTGTGGGGTTATAAGGTTATTCGTCACTCTAGAATTTTCCTTGAATACATGTCTCCGTAAAAACATGGATATCTGCTCCTTTTCACGATTTCCTCGATTTTCCTGGAAACTCAAGGGTGATGGAGCAAATCTGACACCGGATTTGGATTCAGCAGCCCAAAATACGTATAGTATACCTAATCAGATCCCCAGCACAGACAACTTTTTTTAAATTGTGGGCCTGTGTTATCTTTGTGATTGATTACACAAACGCAATGTTTTGCAATTATTAGAGAATTTACAGCTTATGGTCATCTTCCCGGTATGGCCATAATATCCGAGTTTACTCTAAGTCCGCGACGGCGTAAAGATCACGAACGTAATTTTTAATAATGAGGGATGAAAACAAGCGGCACTACTTACACGCAGTTAAATGGTGATACTTTATTTTAGGCTATAGGTTGATTTCAAGAGCTAGGCATTGGATGGACGATCTAGTCTCTGGATTTACATTGAAATAAATTATTTGATAAGAAATTAACAAATAGATATTTCCGATCAAAATACCGATCAAAATACCGATAAATTTTTGTATTCAATCAGGAAACATCAGGAAACGATGGAAAATATCGTTCATAATTTTTTTTATCGATTTATCTGACGAAATGTCATTATGATCGGAAGCATTCAATTAAATTTAATCGGATATCTTAATTACACATAAAAATTCATCGATATTTTAATTGGAAATATCCATTTGTTAATTTTTTATCGGATAATTCCTCTCAGTTTAGAGTTGCTTATATTTCATCGGTATAACTAATAACTAAGGCCTTTCTTTGTCGTATCTTAAGGATTCTATAGCGTTTTACAATCTGTCTGTCTAGCGGCTGTCGGTCTATCTAGTAGCTATCTATTCCTGACGACTAAAATCTAGGTGAGGGACTAGGAATCGAATAAACAGAGTTATGAAATTTAAGAGTGATATGATAAAAATAATCGACGAATGTGTCAGCGTTGAGCTACGTAACAGTTTACAATTGTCTCTTGGCAATTCTAAACTGTTCACAATACGGCAGCTGCCCCCTGATTGGTTAAAAGGCAATCATAGACGCGAACGCGGTCGCCAATCGCTAGCGATACAGGCAGGTAATAACGTCCTTGCAATGTTGCGAGAGAAATGATGGATTCCTCCAACGGAGAATCCTCGACGGAAAATAAGACAAGGAAAAATGGAAGGACGCGCCGGAGCGGACGTGAGAAAGAGAGGGTGGAAGTCAGGGATGGCAGGCAAAGAGAGAGAGAAGAAAGCAGAGAAGAAGGGAGGAAAAAACAATGTACTTATTGTTATAGCTCCCACCATTTCTCCTGGCCATTTGCCGAAGCAACAGCCCTAAGGTGAGAAAACCCTCGGAACCCCTGACCCACTTTCCTTTCCGGCTCTGTAATGCCTTGCCGAGGAATTCGATGGCCTCCTTTGTGCAGAGTTACGCGAGCGAGCAGCACGTCCCTTAAGATACATTACGTTAATCCTTTACAAGCCCCCGATGCAGTAATTCCGTCC
Organism: Odontomachus brunneus; assembly: GCF_010583005.1. NCBI lineage: Eukaryota > Metazoa > Arthropoda > Insecta > Hymenoptera > Formicidae > Odontomachus > Odontomachus brunneus. Next base: position 840,279 of record NW_022639534.1, read on the forward strand.
AGAGAATAAGAACTTTATTCCACACCGGTGGCCGCCGGCTCGATTATGACGACAGCGCGCAAATTGACTGCTGTGACGAGCTTCCAGAATCGAAAAACGACGAACAGGAGGAGGAAGAGAGGGGAAGGGCAAGGTTGATATATCGATAGAGATTAAAATAATAAATAAGATAAATATGGGAGTCGACCGCAGTCAACTGTGCGTAGTATTCCTCTCTTTTTCTCTCTACTTTCTTTTTCATCGATGCAATAACTTCTCGTCGCATACGCAAAGCATTCCGGTCTAGCTTTGCCGGCAAATGTAAACGAACGCGAAATCGGACACATCGGTCGCGGGTAACACTAGTCTACGAAAGAAAACTATTCCTTGTTATGTAGATCCAATTATATAATCTACTTAGTATTCTTTTATGCTCATTTTTATATTAATAACAGAGATATTTTTCCTATCTCCCAGAGTTTTCCAGTGATATGATTTTGAAGTTTCAGCAAAATTTATTTCCTTTTTATACATACAGACATGATTTACTTAATTTAAAATATAAAAGCTACTGATTTTATCATATATTTGGCTTGTGATAAGTCTCTTTCAAAAATAAAAATATATGGTACTAGTTTTTATCATTGTAAGGGAAACTGGAGGAAAATTAATGCACAAAGAGAGAAGAATTTCGTTAATCTTAACGAATTTTTATAAACAATTATATTGCTTAAGAAGAAATTCTCTTTCTTTCTTTGGTTTAGGTAACCAAAATAATAAGACATTTTTATGATTCTTATTTAAACAAAAATTTAATAGGAATTTCAATATAAAGTTTTGACTTATTTATTATTATTTTAAGTATAAAAATATTATTTGTAAAAAGTTGGAATTCTGTCTAAATTTTTTTATTGACCGCAATGCGCTGAACATCTCTAACTGGTGGACGATATTTTTAAAGATTTTTATTGCATATTTTTATATACGTGTTTTTTATATTTTTTTTAATAATTATCTGAATATATATATATACAAAATAATATATATATTTTTTTTTATTTAGATATGAAATAAAGAACATGTAATATTCTTGATAATGATGATTCATGTAACAGTCACTTTCTGAAATATAAAATGAGACCAAAAAATTTTTAAAAGTACATTAAATTACTTCGAGAATAAATCTGGATCCTTTAAAAAATTTTCAAAATTAATATTCTTTTATATTATTTTTCAAATGACTTGTAATTTTGAGGTGTTGTAATTTTGTAAAATTTCACCTTTCCATATATAACAAAGGTTCAACCTCTAGCAAATATCAGAATTTCCTAATAACTAAAACCTTTCCTTAACTTTCCAGTAGTCGTAGATATCTGAGAAATACGCTGAGCATATTTTAGTATAGCACAAAGTGCGGGTTAGAATAATACGCGCTATATCTTCCAATTGAAAATAATTACCTGAAAAATAATTAAAATTACGAAGAGAGAGAGAGAGAGAGATAAAGAGAAAGAAAGAAAGAGAGAGAGAGAGAGAGACTAATACAAGGCTGTATATCTATTTCTTGTATTTTCCTTTTAACCCTAGAAAGAATTCTAAACCTTAAAAGGTTACGTGAACCCTAAACATCTAAACCTGGGTAAATTTTTAGGTCCTAGAGTTAATTAATGAAATGTTTAATGAAATCTCCATTTTTATTCCATAAAGCAACTAACAGAAGGTTAAATCAAGAAACTTTTTATGGAAAATACTTAATATTGATAACTCTTCAATATATGAAAATTGTATAGTTAAATCGAATTGCATGGAATGACCCATATGCGACATATTAAATCTTAAGTGACAATGATAGAAACATCCTGAATTCATTTTCGGATCCTACATATAAATCAAGAAACTTTTTATGGAAGATACTTAATATTGATAGCTCTTCAATATATGAAAATTGTATAGTTAAATCGAATTGAATGGAATGGCCCATATGCGACATATTAAATCTTAAGTGACAATGACAGAGACATCCTGAATTCATTTTCGGATCCTACATATAAAAATACACAAGAAACATATGCAGCATTCCATGCGACAAATTGTTTTGATTAATATAATTGAATATAATTTATTTCGTTTCTGTCTCTGTGTTTCTGCTCTACTAGCAAATACCAATAGGACCACGACGTAAAAAGAACGGGTACCTTTTCCGACGACACGGCACGATTTCGACCTGGGCGAAATCTCAACACGCCTGACTCGACTTGTCCGGCGCGACGAAATTAATTTACTTCGAGTTTACGCTAGCTTGCAACAATTATTTCGATTAGGCGTTCCGTTTTACTTTCGCGGGCAAACTCAATTACCTCGTAACGCGACCGAACAAAGGATCAAGAGTTTAGGATCTGCGGTTTCGTCACAATCGGATCGCAATGCGATATCGGACGAAGTAGCCGTCGAACCTTTATTTTCCCTCCTTCTCTCTCTCTCTCTCTCTCTCTCTCTCTCTCTCTCTC
>NW_022639534.1:844825-858111 GCF_010583005.1 Odontomachus brunneus
CTCTCTCTCTCTCTCTCTCTCTCTCTCTCTTTCGCTCGTCCTCTCTTTTTCCATTTTCGCCATTCGCGAGTCGAAACAAGGAGGGAACAAAAGCAGCTGCGGAAATTACCGGGTGAAATTGCGAACGACGCGCAAACAACACCAATGGTTGCCGCAATCGCGAATTAAAAAAGACAGGCATAGAGAAAAAGAGAGAGAAGGCGAAAAAGAGGAAAGGGGGGAGGGGATGATCTCGCGAATTTCGATGAATGCGAAATTCACGCGAACAAAGAGCCGCGCGCGCGCGGAACAACGCCATTTACGCCATCAAGAATAAATCCAATCTGTGTCCGCGAACGCTATTCGCATTTCCCGCCGTGGTCTGCCTGTCGTCGGCCTGTGAATTCGGATATCCAATATCAGCTTGTTTCCCGCATCGGTGGGAAAGCTCAGTTAACGGACGCCGCTCGAAGATTGCGTGTGCATTGAACTACGTAAACAGGAAAAACGAGCGGTACGATGTCGCCACGGTCTTCTTATCCACCTCCACCTCCACCTCGTTCTCCTCCTCTCGCTCTTCTTCTATTCTGCCGCCGCTCTCGCGCAAAGCGGGCGAAATAAGGTCGGAATAAAGTAACCGGCGTAGAAGGAATGCGACAGGGTGATGGGATGAACTGTCGAAGGAAGCGTTCCAGGCTGAAGTTTCCGACTGCCTGCTAATACGTCACCGGAATGCCGCGCCGGAAGATATTTGTTTCCTCTTCATTGCGAAACAGTCTCGTTTATTAGAGAGCTCAGAGCTCGTTGACCCGATGAAATATCCAAAATCTAATTTAAATCGCTGCATTTTTACACTCTGAGGAAAAAATGTTTGATTTGTGGAATATAAAGTTTACTTATGTAAAATAAAGATTATTTCTGTGAAATAAATATTCATCCCATGTAAATTCTAGGATTTTTTTCTCAGTACAGTGAGAGAAAAGATATCTAAAAAATAGTATATATATATAATGAGTACTAATAACATCTTTACATAAATCTAAATTCTTTTATTTAAGTAAAATAAACAATTGCTTTCTTGAATAGTTGAGATTTTCTTAAAATTTTAAGAAAATGTTTTCTTATCTGAAAAGTATTCCCAGTAAACACAAAGTATCATCGATGTTATAATGTCAGCTCAATCATATGGTATTACGTAACTGTTACTTTGTTATATAACAAGTAACAGTTACATAATATATTATACGATTGAGTTGATATTGTAATATAGATAATACTTTGTGTTTACTGGATTTTATATTGGTATAAGTTAATATGTTATTTCTTTTTACTTATACCAATTTATCACATTTTATGATACTAAACGGGAAATTTCATTTTTATTATGTATATATATCAACTGTATATTCAATATTATATAAAGTAAAGCGAAATATTTTTTAAACATTTTGAATATTTTACTAAATAATAAAAATATATGAAAAAAAACAATATGTATTTTGTTCAATTTTAAAATAAAGTAAACGTTAGAGAAACATGTTGCGAAAACTTTGGGTTTCCCCATTTAGTCGCATGTTTAAAACCATGTTTCTAACCAAACTAGTAATTATTTAGGGGAATCGAACTGGATCCCCGAATTATAGATTCTGAGAAATTTTCTATGCGAATCTTGACGCTCTCAGCGTTTTTCTGCTCACCATTCTCCTCGCTTTTCGTTGAGGAGAATTCAACGATTTTCGTCGACAGAAAAATTCAAAGGCGGAATGCTCGGAGTTGTGGTTCCGGCAACATCTGTGCTCCAATTTAGCTCAAATTTTGTAGATAAGCTTCTTTCAGATAAGGAAAAAGTATCCAAAAAGAATTTTTAGCGACTTGAATACCAACTCACTTTGTCAACAACGGTCATATTTTTCGTGTGCTTTATATTATAAAATATATTAGCATATAAAGTATTACTTTATATTATTCGAGAGAATTAGTATTTTTAATAAAAAATAAGAACATATTATGTATCCTGTTATCAAAATTAACAGATAGTAGAGATATGACATCTTTTAATGGATTGTAGGTAAATACAATCCATAATTATTCGTAATTATTTATATCAAAGTATGTATGGGCATGAGATATAATATGCGGGATTGCAAAGGGAGGTCCATTCTCCTATTGGAATTTCGACCACGAACACAGATTAGTGCTTTTCATGCAAATCGAGATCTATAATTGTATAATATCAAAAGTTTGTCATTTTCTATGCATAGTAAGGTCCGCTTCATATCGCGGCTGTTCAAAACAAGGTTTATAATTTTTAAACTTTGCTTAGGCGTGTGAAAAAACATATTTTTTATTTCACATCCAAATAAATAAATTTATATATATTCATATATATATATGTCCGGATAATTATTTAGAAAGAAATATAAAACATATGCAAACATATGCAATAAAAATCTCTAAAATTAGTTATTAATTCTTTGATTCGCTGAATATTCTATTGGGGGGAGGGGGGATATTTCTTTTTCATCTAAAAAAAGCCTACTTATAAAATTTAATTACTGTAACTAGAACATGGATGGTATTTTTGGAAGTTGCAAATCACATGCAAATAAGGGAAAGCGAATACACTTTCCAGAACTTTGGTGTTAGAACTTTTCACATGCAATAACAATTATTATACGTGCGCGATTAAGATTCAGTATTATATATTTTTTAGTGGTGCATCAAAAGGACTCACTCAAATTTATTTTTATTGAACAAAATTATGCGTTCTATATGTTTATTTTATTATCTAAGTAATAAATGTTAATTTAAAACAAAGTTGAGATGAATATATTCCGACAGATCGATATACGTAAACTTTACAACACTTTAAGCATATTAAATGACGAAATTCAGTAACGTTGAATCCCTTATGACTGATCAGATTGCATTCATAATTATTACATAGAATATCGCAAGAACTACTAAAGAAATATGACCAAAAATGATTAAAATTATCTCAAATAATATGTTATGTTAAATATAATATGAAAATTTAAGTGTAACTTTATTTTTTAGTAAATGTATTGCTGCATTAATACAACAAAAACTTACATTATTATAAAATACAAATTTAATAATTAGTACGATAATTGTACAATTTCCATCATTGATTGTCTTACGTCGTGATAATCACGAAAGTCTAAGTTAAATATAAAATATTTCAACGAAAAATATTTTTTTATTTTTCTTACTAATGTTCCATTCTGTGCCATTAGTTAACCTAATAAAGATACACAAATAATAGAAAGAGGTATATAAATGTTCAAATATGTGTGTATGTACATATATCTCGAGTATTACTACAAATTATGGGCTTGTCGTATATTTTCTAAACAAAACGATTAATAATTCTGAAATGTGTGTACACTGAGAAAATATTATATTAAAATTAATAAATATTTCTTTCATGGGTGCCATTAAAATATTTACTTAAATCTACATTCTCTTTATTTAAATCAAATATTGTTTACCTAATTTAAATAAACAATATTTGGTTTAAATAAAGAGGATGTAAATTTAAGTAAATGTTAATGGCATCCATCAAGAAAATATTTGTTGATTTTAATATAATCTTTCTCTCAGTGTATAATGTCGGTACATTAGTCTTTAATATCATCATAGTTTTTCAAATTTTAATTTTAGTTTGCAAAAAAAATTAGAATTAAAAGAGCAAATCAATTCGACGAAAAAACACGTACAAAAAGCGTCAATTTTAGTTGCAAATATCTCAACTCGCAGAAAGTCAGTCTTTTTCTAATTGCACGAGCAGATAATATCTCAATTTGTATATAGCGCGAGTTTCAATGAATTTTTAACAAACTCATTTTACCTTACAACTTCAATAACTACACAAAGACGATAGAGACAACTTTCTTCCTTTTCTTACTCTTTCTTAACTGTAATATTTCTCAGATTTTAATATAACTCAAGGGAAAGTCCCTCTATTCCTAAAGGGAAATTTTGCGATTCCTTGTCCACTATTTCTGCCACATCAAATGCAAAAACAAAACGCATGACCAATATGCCTTTTATGGCCGCAAGATAGTCCTCGAAAATGTCTGCGACGTGGAATTCCACGTGTTCCCGTCGCGCGTGCCGGGCCACAATTCGCGCGATTGCGTCGGCCCTCATTAGCCCTCGTTGCCTTCTCTGATTAGTTAGTTGTTTCGCTCTCACTCGTTTCATTCGCGGAGGATCGCTGTGCTTCCGCGATACGCGCGGTCGTAAAGGAGCGCGAAAATGCGGCGCGCCGCAAATAACTCGCGCATCTCGGTGAGCCGCGAGCGCTCTAAAAAAAAAAAATGTGCGCCGCTACGATGAAAGGGCGCGGGCGAAGAAAGGGCTTTACTTTATCGGCACTTTGTGTAGTATTCGCGCGGCGGAAGAGCGCGTTAAACCGCACTCGTGTAGCCCGCGAACGACCGGAACGAACAAACACTTATGCACACGCGACGATTAAAAGCGCGGGCAAGCTTGATAGCTCGCCTTCGCGGGCGAGTCGATCGCGCGATTGTACCGATGCTCGTAAACGAAGTTGTTGAGCGCGTTTTAACGATGCGATGCGAACGAGCGCGTGTACGCGCGCCACAGTCCCGCTAATCTGATATGAAATGAGGACCGAATTCCTCTTTCGATACACCGACCAATTAGATCAACTGATATCAGCATCGAAAGCAATAGCGGTGCGCCCCGAAATCGCGGCTACCCGAGGCTCGAATTCAAATTAATTTCGTCGAACCTAACTCGCTCGTCGCGAGCGTCGAGATATTTCCGCGCGCGTATCCCACGCCTGCTCCGTTGCCCGCCTACTGTAAATTTAACGGCAAAATTACATAATTGTGCGTAATTTGTGGGCTCTTGGGAAATATACAACGGGAAAATTTTGCGCTACGTTAGTTAAGTCGGAAGAAATATTTGTGAGAGATTAACACATATAGAAAAATGTATCATACTGCATTCGAGTAAATGTTTCAGGTACTTCACGAATTTATACAGAGTATTTCAGATTCTCCTTCGTAATTTTTTATGGGAACGTAGAACGGATCGAGATAAAAGACGATGTGTGCTGTTGTGTGCTTGTGCAAATTAAATAAAAATTCTCTTTATCATTATGCACGTAAATTTCTAGTTATTAATGAAAGAAAAGTGTTACATGGTTGTAAGCGATAATGCACAAATCTTCTCTCTCTCTCTTTCTCTTTAATTAATATCTAAAAATCTATATGGTCACTTGCAAAATACGGACAATAGAGAACACTTTATTCAGCTGGACCTAACATATAAATATGCATCAGCAGATGTGACGTGACTGCAATTTATCTACCATATCGCGCGTGATCAATTTTTTTTAATTAATATCTCGAGATTTATTGTGAATATCGCAAAACGGTATGGGACTTTTATGTTCAATCCGTTTTACGTTTCCACAAAGATTGCAGAAGAGAGTTTGAGACACTTTGTATATCCTTGTAAATCTGTCATGAGCTCGTCATAAGCAACAAATTAGTTCGAAATGCATTTTGAATCTTAATAGGTTTAGAACATTTCAATCAAGAATATTAAATCAAACTAAAAATTCGGTTTATTTACTACATATAGTCAAAGCAACTTTCTCTCTGGCAAAATTTTATAATATTTCTGTAAAGAGAATAAATTTTTCTTTCGAATACACTAAAAAAAATAGTTTATCTAACTTATAGTTATTTATTTATAGTTATTTTTTGTACTAATTATATTTTTTATAATAAAATCGTAGTAGTAACATGCATATAAAGTTGTTATCACTAATATTATAATGAAGTTTAATAAAAATAATAGTGGGATTTAATAAAAAAGTCTGGACCATAATTTATAGCAATTATTTCTCTTTGCGATTAAAATTAAATATATATTTTCTCCGTGCGATAATGAATTTTTTTCAAATTTATGAAGAATATATTTTGAGAGTATTGTCGAGAAAATGTTCTTTGTTGAAGATAATTGTTACACTTCAAAGTAATAAAAAAAGTAATAAGAAAAGTAAACTGAGTAACCGCTTTTCTTAATAATAGAATATTTTTCTATGTATAGGTGGACCGCTTCTTCACTTATAAAAAACAAAGCAATCGACAAATATATAAGATTTATGTGCTAATTACGCATTCTTGAAGTGGAGTAATATTAATTTATAAACGTTGCAACTCTTAAAAAATTTTCTTTTTGAAAACATAATAACACAGAACTTTTCAAAAAGAAAGATATTGTTATAAAATATTGTTAAGCCAATTACGTAGCATAACTTTACACCCAAAAAATAATAATTTTAATAGAAGTAAAATTCTCTAAATCTTAAAGGATTTTACTCTTATATATGGCCTCAAGAGGATTGCTTTGAAATCAAGAGAAAAATAATCTTAAACACAATTCTTAAAGATAGAGGAATTTCATATTGAATGTACAGTGCAAATCTATTTGTTCTTAATCTAAATTTCTTCTTATATATTATTTCAACTCAAAAATATTTCTTCGGATTTAATAAATTTTATCGCATTCACACGAAAGATCAGAAAACTTTGACCGGAGTGCTTGTGTGTATCTGTAGATGTCCACTTTCAATGACATATGAGTTGAAAAACATCAGACTCGGCTGGGATCAAAAAACCCAGGTTCTTTCCGCTTGTCAGGCAACCGCTCTTCCCACTGAGCTATTTAAGACTTCATGTTTGTGACATCTATATATGTAGTGGAAAATGATTCGTTGATTAACGTCAAAATAATATCAAACTGACGTCAGTTTGACGATTTCAACGTCGATTTGATTGAAACGTCGACAGTGAATTGGCGGTGGAAGCTCTAAGCGTGGCGCTTGGTTTCAACCAATCATACACGACAGTATGCAGCGAAACAACAATTCTTTGCGTCTCTCGTACTGCACGTAAGACAGCATTGTGCTTCAAATTAACATATTCCTCTTGATATAGAAGAACACAATTAGAATAATGTCTTATAAATGCACGATGAGTAGTTTCTTTAATGAAAGATGAATATGCTTTCTGTAAGGTATTTCTTTTAGAACATGGGATTAGAGAAAAATTTACTTTGTACATAGAATTTTTTTTTGGGTGTACGATTCAGATGCTCTTATGCTTAGGTAATTTCAAGTTTTGTGCTATGGTCCTCAAAAGACTTATATGGCAATTATGTCTTCTGTTTCAAGAGAGAAGTTCCTTAAGGATTGTAGCGCAAAGATCCAATTAAAAAACTCCAATTAAAAAAATATATAATACATTTTATATATTAGTTTTATTGATCGCCTTGTTATCTGTAAATGAGGGGATAGCTAGCAGACTGTCCACCTAACTTCTTCATTGAAAATATTTATTCTACCTTAAGCAACGAAACAAAATTTTTGCGTTGTGTTTTCTCAGAACACATAAATATCGCATAATCATATAATTTTGCTGTTAAATTTATAATAGATGGTATAAAGGAGAGGTGCATATCTCTCGTATCTATTATTTATTTTCGACCTAGAAGGAGGGGAAGAGGAAGAGGCGCGAAGGGACTGAGGGAATGATAGTTGTGTCGCGAGATTACAATAATTCAATCGGAGATAACTAACGTTACATAGCCTGACATACTTAATCGTCAGATAAATCAAGAGAATTGCGTATCGCTTTAAAAAACGTGAGTGTGAGATTTATTCTAGCGAAAGATCAATTTCCTTCGTCCACGGCGCCTTCGGGAAGCACGCTATGCTACGAGGTGAGCGAGCGCGACTGCTTGCTCATCTAGAATCGAAGTGAGACGAGGCGAGCGAGCCGAACGACCCTCAATGTTCCTCGAAGTTAAGCGGAAGTAAGAAAGAGGAAGGTGTACATCGATTCGAATGACGGTAAAAATGGCGAGTTCTCGCGGCATCTGAATGAACGACGACGAGTAATGCGAAACGCAAGCCCGTTTAACTCATTTGCATCAACGGGAAATTTGGCAAAAATACACCCACATAAAGAAAAGTATGACTGCTAAAAGCGATTACTCAGATTATTTCTTTTTTTTTTAATAATGGCTATCTTTAACAAAAATATTTTCTTCTTAAATAGTTTCAAAATTATACTCGTCACACAAATTTTAGGAAAGCTTATTATTATGTACTTAAAGAAGAATTTTCTCTCTTTATGTGAATCTTACATTAAGAAGAAAAAATATCTAAAAAAAGACTTATATGAAATAAAAGACTTAAATATGGAATAAAGACTTATATGGAATTTAAAGACTTATATCTAAAAATATCTAAAAAATAAAAAAATAATTTGATGGGTACTAATAATGTATTTATAAGCCATATAATAATGTGTTCATAAGCCATATAAATAAAGCTCTTAATTATACATCCAGTATAACTGAGAAAAAGACGGCAAGTGAGAGCTAATCGCTGTTGTTGGTAGGAATATTTATATAAATTATAGGAGAATATTTAAATAATGCGAATATTTAAACTATGAAAGAACAATAATTGGTCTGATACTGTCAACGCAACACGCCGAATATTTTTTCGGATTTGTAATGTATGCGGTGAGTCAACCTTCTATGTCAGACCGATCCTCTCTTTATCCTAAATTATAATAAATACTTACTTAAATCTAAATTCTTTTATTTATAAGTAGAATATTTGCTTTTATGAGAAGCTACGATTTTAAGAAAATGTATATATATTCATTTAAAACGAATTCTCTTTTCAGTATAAAAATATATGTGTACATGAGAGTGTAAGTAAATATGTTACTAGTATTTACTGTATAATTTTTTATTTTTTATATATTTTCCCTCATGTATATAAAACCTTATCGAAGAAAGAATTGGTTTAACTTTATGCAATAAGTAAACCGAATTTTAACTTAATATTCTTATTTGAAATGTTAAACTTACTAGGATTCAGAATGTATTTTATAATAAAATTGATTCTTATAATGTACTTATGATAGGTCTTTGTGTGCGGATATATAAATTTATGTTGAAACATTTGAATACAATATATATTATTCTGTGTGCATATCAAAATGTATTTTTTTTTCTTAGATCGATATTAAATTAAATAAAACAAATCAACTTTAGTTAAATGATTATGTAGCTTCTTGATTATAATCAAACTCATATCAAATATGAGACAATAAGAGTCAAATTACATTTTTTTATCTCTGTATCGTTAATTTTGTAAGTCAACGACTTAGCTATGAACTGATTAAATTACATAACACCGATCCGTGATACTAATTTTGCCTACTAGAGTATTAATGAATCTGCAAAATGCAGCGAAATTTTACTTAAGATTATCTCTATCTTTTAAAATTTACTCTATCCTACAACAATCGTTTTGTCTCATAATTTTACATATCAAAATATTAAAATGAGGTTGTCGAAAAGTGGATAGTTTAGGAGATATTTCATATTCTGTACTTGAAAGTATGAAAATAAAACGTAAAATATCTCAGAAAGTATTCACTTTACGACAATTTTACTCCAATACTTTTATACGCAGAATAACCAAGGGAATTAATTTACGTTAACAAAATATATGATTCTATTTAAAAATTTCAATATAAACTTTATGTGACCTTGGTATTATCACGTAGGGTCAAACTTACTTCATTACTTTGTGTTCCCCCTTGCCCTTCGAACCACACAACTTTTGTCTGAAAAATTTTTGTCTATAACCAGTTATAGAGAAGAGATAAATGTATTATTTAAAATCTTGAATATATCTCTAAATACAAAAAATATTTTTGTCGATTTCTCTATTCATGTCGTTTAATAAAGCGTTTTTGGACTTATCTAATAATGATAATTTATTTATCTTGAAGAAAGAAATCGCTCTCATGTTTCTGTCAATTTCTTAATTTTTCTTAATAACAGTTTTTTTATTTTTCCTTGCTTAAATCACTTTTCCAATCCAATTTTTAAAACACTATTCACATCTATTGGACATTCCTCTGTTAAAATAATGCCAAAGTTCTCGAGTAAAAGCCCGGGTCTCGAAGGGTTAAAGGCACTCATTCATCTTTCAAGCTTGGACGGGGGTGTCACGCGTGAGTGAGGTGCTTTTAAGGGCGGACCAGCTTGAAAAGTGGAAAGATCGAGGGTGGCGCACCTTCGACATCTCACTGAGAAAGAGAACGACTTGCCTGCTCGACGACGACGACAGCAACTCGCAACGATAACGTCGCGTTACAGTCCTCGGTATTTTTAGCGTTTGTCAACTCCGCGGGACGTTTCGTCGTAGCTACATCTCTCTCACTCTCTCACTCTCCCTTCCTCTCTCCCTCCTTTTCTCTTTCTCTGCCTCTGTCTCTTTCCCTCTCTTTCTGTCCTTTTTCGCAATATACACGCAGCTGAGGGATTTTGCTGGCGCGAGATATAGGGTCGCGCCGCGTCGCGAGACGTGACCCGCGCGACAAATTGGACGGCGTTGTTTATGTCGGTTTATGTCGGCTGATTCCCGGTGTCCGTCTCGCTCGCGTGATGCACACGCGTTTGTATATTTGAAGCGCTGAGAATGACGCGCGGAGAGACCCGGCTCCCCTGCGCGCGCTTTACAACAATACCTACCGGAGTTAATCTGGGTTCTATTACGGTATGCCCTTCCAGATACTTCCGCGGCCGCTGCATTGTACCACGCAGTATATACGCACGTAGCAATGTATATATTATACCACATTACCGTATCACCGAAACGGCAACCGGCATAATCGCGGCAGTGCAGCATCTCGTGAAAAAACGTCGTGCTTCGCAACTTCATTATTTTTCGAAAGCTGAGGGATTATCATATCCGCTCGGTGTAGTCATTACGGAAGTGCGTTTTTTTCTCGTCGGTTTCGACGCAAACCTATTTTCTCTTGGGAGAGAACATAGCTAAATATTTATTTTGGCTCTTTTGATACTCAAACATATATTAATCCGTAAATGGATGCTTGGGAGTTAAACTGACCAAGACGTATAAATAAACGTATGTTTATTATGTTAATAAATAAACGTATGTTTTTCTAACGAGAAATATGAAGTGCAATATATTTTAAATGCAAGTTTTTAACTTATGGTTAAAAATTATTTTATATTTAAAACAAATCTTGGTTTATAACTACTAAATGAATTAATGAACTGAAAATCTGAAAAAATGAAAGTAATTATATATATATATATATATGCAAGATGTTTCTAAAGTCAGTTACTTCCCCTATTATTTCAAAAACTGTTAAAAATTCCGAAAATCGCGAAACACGTGTTCAATCATTTCAGGCTACTTTTTTAAGGGGGTGGGGGCTTGCCGCCCAAAGGAGTACAAGGAGGGAAACCTAAATTTAAAAATTTAAATGGAACCCCCTATTTGTTATTGCATATATATATATATATATATATATATATATATATATATATATAAAAGTCAGTTATCTATTTAATTAATCCTTTGATAATCATGGACCAATTTGCCTAAGAGAAAATGTAAAATTTTATAGTTGTTGACTTTTAAATTATTGTATATATAAAAAATATTTTTTCCTAAAGCATACAAAATTGTTTACTTCCTTTTGTGTTTAATCACAATATATTTTATCTTCTCTCATATTGTAAATTATTTATTTTGACACAAAAAATAAAATCAACTACCTGTCGAAACGTACACACACACACACATTAGTATAAATTTTATTTAAATTTATTTTCCAAAACTTTCTCAAAATTATATATGAAAACTACGTTAAATATAAAAAACAAAGAACGAAACAATAATTACCACTTACGATTGGTGATTTCATAAATTTTAAATAAATTTTTTGATACTATTAATATATATTCCAATTACATAAAATAAACATATTACTGTCAGAATTAAACATAATAGTCGCGAAAATGTTTTAAAATTTACCTTATATATACATTTAAAACTATAATATCTGTACATTAGATAAGCACATTTATAGATACTAAAGTAAGAGCATATAAAAAAAATTACTCATAGACTCAGTGTGCCCAAACTGAACAGCAAAAAGTATGTGTATTCATGAAGGATTAAGAAAAAGGGATCATTTTAACGATCCACGTTGATCGCGATAAATAGAGCTGAAGACACTTTCTTCTAGTCTCTATTTTCTAATCAGACACATCTCGCAGCACTTGTCTATTCCGATTGTTCAGCATGCAAGCGTCGTTATTGTCGCGCCTCGGCGCATTCACTTAAGGGTTAACAGACGTCACCTCCAGTGAGAGCGCAGGAAGATTGTCGGCCGCCCCACAACTGCGAAGGTAGCCAACAAGTTGGTGGCGTTGAATCGATAGAGATGGGTGAGCCTGGGAGAAAGCAGGTAGGTAAGTGTGTAGGTAGGCAAGCAAGCAAGCAGGCAGGCAGGCAGGTAGGCGAGGTCGTAGCAACCCCTCGCTCCTGCCGCCCTTCGCTCAAGCTCGCTTCCCACCTTTTATTCCTTCGTGCAACCACCAAAGCTCCGCTCTTACACCTTCTTTCGCACCTTTCTTATCTCCCCTCTCTCTCTCTCTCTCTCTCTCTCTCTCTCTTCCCCCCTACTCCTCTCTGTTCTTCACTTGGTCTCACTCTTCTTTCGCGCATCTCTTTCTCCCCTCTCAACTACTTTTTTCCTTTCTTTCTCGACCCCGTCGGCTATTCGTCAAGTCTGGAATCGCGCGGCGCGCGGCTGCGGCTCCTTTCCGCTCGCCCCCTCTTCGCCTCTGCGTCCCCAGGGAGTTGCCCGTAATTGAGTTCTTTTGCATCGGACCCACCTTCGAGACGATGGAAATATGCTTCCGCGCGTTGTCGGAGCCCCGGCGGATTCTTTATTCCGCATTGACGGATCGCGCGCGCGCGCCGGACCGCGCTCGTCGTTTCACCGCGCTAACCGGAAAAATTGCTTTCGCCGTGCGAGATTTACATATGGCTGAAGGAGACGGCGGATCCATGCGTCACGATCAAAAAACGATTATGGGTGGACTCGTCCTGAATTAAACAGATTGCACGAAGATTGTGCGGAACTCCAATTTGAACAATACCTTTTGCCAAAATTTCTATATGGATAAGTAATTTATTGTTGGTATTACGAAGCGCAAGTTATTAGGACCTTAACTTAGTTTCCGCCCAAAAAATACTGAGAAAAAGCATTTATTGTAAAAAATTTATTTAAATTATTTCAATGAAAGTATTTTCCATCACTTTCTACAACTTTTTGCCATCTTTCTGGCAACTGGGCGATACCATCTCGATAAAACGATGTTTGTTTCGAAGC
>NW_022639534.1:860548-862048 GCF_010583005.1 Odontomachus brunneus
TCACAAAGCAAAAGAAATTGTTGTTTAGGAAAATAATTGTGTATGCTGACTGAATGTTATCGAGAAATGTCGAAATTAATCACAAACTACCTGTTTCGTTAGTAATGACTACTAGAACTGTTTGCATTGCCATCTAACATTTGCGGGCGGAAACTAAGTTAAGGTCCTAATACTTCCGCGTCATTATACGTGCTCATCGCCAACGATGTTCTATATGAACAGCACGACGTGACTGAAGAGCAATCGTGGATTAACTCGCTAGTCCTGGAATCTCGGCGTGAATGATAAGCTGAGATTCTGATTTAAATAGCGAAAAAGGAGGTTTTTATGAATTTTCTGTAAGAAAGAAGTGAATAAATGATATCATTATAGAACTTTGACTATACTATTTATCATTATTTTAAGTATAAGAAATTATTCTTTTACTTACAAAAATATTCAAGTTTTGTCGTTCAGATTTTTTGTGCCAGGCGCAATGTTGCCAAATTGACAAGCGACATTATAGCTCATGCAATAATCTGAAACAAATGAGATGAGAAATTTTAAAAATTGTATTAAATCTGTTAAAGAATTTTTTAGAGAAGAAATTTCTGTTATGTGCAGAAAGCCGAAGTTTAACAAACTGGCGACACTTTAAAACTATAAGCCATTTTTCTCTCTCTATTTTTATTTTGTGATCCAAGAAAATACTAATTTTGGAAATTTCCTTAAGTATTTAGGTTTATCTTCAAAAAATTATATGGATGTGTATATAAATAAAAGTCACGCACTTGTTTAAGAGTTAACCATAGTTTGATACTCATGGATCAAATTGATCTAAGGCAAAAATTAAAATCCCATAGTTGTTGAACTCGAATTTTATTGCGTATATAAACATAACATTTATTTCTTAAAGTGTGCAAAATTGTTTCAATACCGTTTAATACAATTAAATGCAGTTTTTAAAATGCATTGTACCATTTGTTTTAGATTATTATACGAGATTAATGCTGTCTATCAAGTGGCAACACTGCTTCCGACACAAAAGAACCTGCATGTTGATATCTTTATTCATTTCTTTGAAACAAATTCGTAAAAACTTTCTATTTTTCAGCTATCTCCGTTCCCCTTAGGGAATCTCCCTTTAGCCGCTGAGATCCAGGAAACTTTAATTTGAATCAACAGTTTTACTGCAGTTTTTAAATCGATAACTAATTGACATTCGTATCACGAAACGCGCAACTAACTTTCTCGCAATCGTTTGTACTCACCGCCTGTGATGCTTTTCGCGAACATTACATCGTAATTGGAAAACGATCGTGGATGGACTTACCAGTCCTGAGATCTTGGCGCGAATTAGTCGCTAAGATCTAACGGACTTCGATTTGAGCCAACATCTTTACCTGAATTTTTAAATGAACAACTGATTGATGTTCCTATTAACGTAAGTTAAATTTATAATTAGTATAATAATATAGTCAAAATCCTATATTGATACCTTTATTCGTTTTTTTTTTTTTT
>NW_022639534.1:862058-868772 GCF_010583005.1 Odontomachus brunneus
GGCTACTTTTTTAAGGGGGTGGGGGCTTGCCGCCCAAAGGAGTACAAGGAGGGAAACCTAAATTTAAAAATTTAAATGGAACCCCCTATTTGTTATTGCATATATATATATATATATATATATATATATATATATATATATAAAAGTCAGTTATCTATTTAATTAATCCTTTGATAATCATGGACCAATTTGCCTAAGAGAAAATGTAAAATTTTATAGTTGTTGACTTTTAAATTATTGTATATATAAAAAATATTTTTTCCTAAAGCATACAAAATTGTTTACTTCCTTTTGTGTTTAATCACAATATATTTTATCTTCTCTCATATTGTAAATTATTTATTTTGACACAAAAAATAAAATCAACTACCTGTCGAAACGTACACACACACACACATTAGTATAAATTTTATTTAAATTTATTTTCCAAAACTTTCTCAAAATTATATATGAAAACTACGTTAAATATAAAAAACAAAGAACGAAACAATAATTACCACTTACGATTGGTGATTTCATAAATTTTAAATAAATTTTTTGATACTATTAATATATATTCCAATTACATAAAATAAACATATTACTGTCAGAATTAAACATAATAGTCGCGAAAATGTTTTAAAATTTACCTTATATATACATTTAAAACTATAATATCTGTACATTAGATAAGCACATTTATAGATACTAAAGTAAGAGCATATAAAAAAAATTACTCATAGACTCAGTGTGCCCAAACTGAACAGCAAAAAGTATGTGTATTCATGAAGGATTAAGAAAAAGGGATCATTTTAACGATCCACGTTGATCGCGATAAATAGAGCTGAAGACACTTTCTTCTAGTCTCTATTTTCTAATCAGACACATCTCGCAGCACTTGTCTATTCCGATTGTTCAGCATGCAAGCGTCGTTATTGTCGCGCCTCGGCGCATTCACTTAAGGGTTAACAGACGTCACCTCCAGTGAGAGCGCAGGAAGATTGTCGGCCGCCCCACAACTGCGAAGGTAGCCAACAAGTTGGTGGCGTTGAATCGATAGAGATGGGTGAGCCTGGGAGAAAGCAGGTAGGTAAGTGTGTAGGTAGGCAAGCAAGCAAGCAGGCAGGCAGGCAGGTAGGCGAGGTCGTAGCAACCCCTCGCTCCTGCCGCCCTTCGCTCAAGCTCGCTTCCCACCTTTTATTCCTTCGTGCAACCACCAAAGCTCCGCTCTTACACCTTCTTTCGCACCTTTCTTATCTCCCCTCTCTCTCTCTCTCTCTCTCTCTCTCTCTCTTCCCCCCTACTCCTCTCTGTTCTTCACTTGGTCTCACTCTTCTTTCGCGCATCTCTTTCTCCCCTCTCAACTACTTTTTTCCTTTCTTTCTCGACCCCGTCGGCTATTCGTCAAGTCTGGAATCGCGCGGCGCGCGGCTGCGGCTCCTTTCCGCTCGCCCCCTCTTCGCCTCTGCGTCCCCAGGGAGTTGCCCGTAATTGAGTTCTTTTGCATCGGACCCACCTTCGAGACGATGGAAATATGCTTCCGCGCGTTGTCGGAGCCCCGGCGGATTCTTTATTCCGCATTGACGGATCGCGCGCGCGCGCCGGACCGCGCTCGTCGTTTCACCGCGCTAACCGGAAAAATTGCTTTCGCCGTGCGAGATTTACATATGGCTGAAGGAGACGGCGGATCCATGCGTCACGATCAAAAAACGATTATGGGTGGACTCGTCCTGAATTAAACAGATTGCACGAAGATTGTGCGGAACTCCAATTTGAACAATACCTTTTGCCAAAATTTCTATATGGATAAGTAATTTATTGTTGGTATTACGAAGCGCAAGTTATTAGGACCTTAACTTAGTTTCCGCCCAAAAAATACTGAGAAAAAGCATTTATTGTAAAAAATTTATTTAAATTATTTCAATGAAAGTATTTTCCATCACTTTCTACAACTTTTTGCCATCTTTCTGGCAACTGGGCGATACCATCTCGATAAAACGATGTTTGTTTCGAAGCAATCCATTCGTCCACCCATTCTCGCACTTCTTCAACATTTCGGAAGCGTGTACCACTCAAGCCGTGCTGCATCGATCTGAACAAGTGGTAATCAGAAGGCGCTATGTCTGGTGAGTACGCTGGGTGAGGAAGAGTTTCCCATTCGAGCTGCGTCAGTGTTTCTTTGACGGTTTTTCCAGTGTGTGGCCGAGCGTTATCGTGTAAGAGAATAACTTTGCGCCTGTTACTCGCTATTGCTGGTCTTTTTCGCAACAGCTCATCATTCAATTTGTTCAATTGACATTTGTAGACATCGGCAGTAACAGTTTCGTTTGGTTTCAGCAGTTCGTAGTACAGCACTCCTTGCTGATCCCACCAAATGCAAAGCATTACCTTATGACCGTGGATGTTCCGTTTTGGCTGCGATGTTGATGGTTGTCCTGGGTCTACCCATGATTTTTTGCGTTTGGGATTGTCGTAGTAGATCCACTTTTCATCGCCAGTCACAATACGCCACAGAAAACTCTTCTTTTTTTGCCTGGCAAGCAACGAAACCGTGATATTGAAACGGTTGTGAATGGCACTTTCAGACAATTCATGTGGTACCCATCTTCCTTCCTTTTGGATCTTTCCCATGGCGTGTAAACGTTTGGAAACAGCTGCTTCAGTAACTCCTAGCTCGTTTCCAAGTTCTTGTAACGTTCGAGCCGAGTTTTCATGCAATAATGCTAGCAATTCATCGTCTTGGAATTTTTTTGGCTGTCCTGAGCGTGGTTTGTCATTGACATCAAAATCATTACTTTTGAATCGTCTATACCACTCTTTACATGTTGTATGTGATGGAGCTCGATCACCATAACCTTCTTCAAGTAATCGATGAACTTCTGCTACACTTTTTTTCAAATCAAAATAGTGCAAAAGCACATGTCGAAAAAACACTTTATCGCGTTCCATTTTTCACAAAGCAAAAGAAATTGTTGTTTAGGAAAATAATTGTGTATGCTGACTGAATGTTATCGAGAAATGTCGAAATTAATCACAAACTACCTGTTTCGTTAGTAATGACTACTAGAACTGTTTGCATTGCCATCTAACATTTGCGGGCGGAAACTAAGTTAAGGTCCTAATACTTCCGCGTCATTATACGTGCTCATCGCCAACGATGTTCTATATGAACAGCACGACGTGACTGAAGAGCAATCGTGGATTAACTCGCTAGTCCTGGAATCTCGGCGTGAATGATAAGCTGAGATTCTGATTTAAATAGCGAAAAAGGAGGTTTTTATGAATTTTCTGTAAGAAAGAAGTGAATAAATGATATCATTATAGAACTTTGACTATACTATTTATCATTATTTTAAGTATAAGAAATTATTCTTTTACTTACAAAAATATTCAAGTTTTGTCGTTCAGATTTTTTGTGCCAGGCGCAATGTTGCCAAATTGACAAGCGACATTATAGCTCATGCAATAATCTGAAACAAATGAGATGAGAAATTTTAAAAATTGTATTAAATCTGTTAAAGAATTTTTTAGAGAAGAAATTTCTGTTATGTGCAGAAAGCCGAAGTTTAACAAACTGGCGACACTTTAAAACTATAAGCCATTTTTCTCTCTCTATTTTTATTTTGTGATCCAAGAAAATACTAATTTTGGAAATTTCCTTAAGTATTTAGGTTTATCTTCAAAAAATTATATGGATGTGTATATAAATAAAAGTCACGCACTTGTTTAAGAGTTAACCATAGTTTGATACTCATGGATCAAATTGATCTAAGGCAAAAATTAAAATCCCATAGTTGTTGAACTCGAATTTTATTGCGTATATAAACATAACATTTATTTCTTAAAGTGTGCAAAATTGTTTCAATACCGTTTAATACAATTAAATGCAGTTTTTAAAATGCATTGTACCATTTGTTTTAGATTATTATACGAGATTAATGCTGTCTATCAAGTGGCAACACTGCTTCCGACACAAAAGAACCTGCATGTTGATATCTTTATTCATTTCTTTGAAACAAATTCGTAAAAACTTTCTATTTTTCAGCTATCTCCGTTCCCCTTAGGGAATCTCCCTTTAGCCGCTGAGATCCAGGAAACTTTAATTTGAATCAACAGTTTTACTGCAGTTTTTAAATCGATAACTAATTGACATTCGTATCACGAAACGCGCAACTAACTTTCTCGCAATCGTTTGTACTCACCGCCTGTGATGCTTTTCGCGAACATTACATCGTAATTGGAAAACGATCGTGGATGGACTTACCAGTCCTGAGATCTTGGCGCGAATTAGTCGCTAAGATCTAACGGACTTCGATTTGAGCCAACATCTTTACCTGAATTTTTAAATGAACAACTGATTGATGTTCCTATTAACGTAAGTTAAATTTATAATTAGTATAATAATATAGTCAAAATCCTATATTGATACCTTTATTCGTTTTTTTTTTTTTTTAACATATTCGTAAGAAACATTCTATTTTTTGGCTATTTAGACCAGAATCTGCCCTTGATCGTTGAGATTCCACGAAATTTCGATTTGAAACGACAGTTTTACTTGAATTTTTTAATCAATAACTAATAATTGATATTCATATCACAAAACGCAAGTGACTATCTTGTAATTACTTTATTTATATTACTATCAGCGATGTACTTCGCGAATAGTCGTAATCGGACAACAATCGTAGAACCAGAGTTAAAATTCTGATTTTGCTTTCCTTTAATTCTTACCTCAAAATCTCATTTGACAACTATTTTGATACTCTGAAGTCTTTATCAACCTCTTTTGATTCTATTTAACTTACTAACTTCGTCAAGAAATCGTCCTTAGGACTTACAAATGGCATTTTCTGCCATTTAGAGGTGCTCATTAGGATGCTTACAATCTTAAGTTACTTTTTATAAAATTGTAACTATCCATAAGTAGATTAAAAATATATAAGTGTAATCAAAGTAATGCGTCTCATCATTTGCGAGAAATGGCCTAAAAAGATACGTGTTGTGTCAAAACAAATCGTTAGGACTTTTAAACGTACAGGAAACGGATATGAAAGCTTTTATAAATAAAATAATATATATATATATTTAATAATATTTAATAACAATAATTATATATATTGCTAATAATATTTAATAATATTTTAGGTTGTTTAAAAAAAGGTACCGATTCCATTACTCACCCCGACCTACACTGAGGGAGAAATATTTAAAAATTTATTTGTGGGATATAAAGTTTATTCACCGAAATAAATTTTATTTTGCAGAAGTGAACATTATTTCGCAGAAATAAATTTTATACTCCACAAATAAATTTTCAAGTATTTTTTTCTCAATATACTGTAGCTATATATTAGCGGTACGAGTCAGACATCCTGTATATTTAACCCCATCAATACATAGCCACAATTTTACCAAAATTAATTCAAAATTTCGGATACCACAAAATAGAGCTAAAAGCTTATGAGAGAGCCTGGTCTTTTTCAACTAGGTCCTAAAATCTCCGCGCGAGAATTAATCGCCGAGATCGCACTTAGTAATTTTAATTGGAGCCAATATTTTTATCTAAATTTCTACATCACTCATAACTAATTGAGACGCGTTTCGCATTACGAAACGCAACTTCCTCTCCTCATAATCGTCCGTATTCACTGCCGACGATGCTCTTCGCGAGCAGTTTGCCCCACGACACCCCCGCGGCCCCGTTTGTTTCTCTCTTTATGCGGGCGCCATTTTTTCCGCAACAATTTACAAGTTCAAGCCGCGCGATCCGCTTATTTCGCGGCTACGTCGCCTTTGTGCCGACGGGTTCTGGAAGCGCGGACGAAGTAGAAAAGGGCAAGTTCGGGCATAAGATTCATTAGGAGCATCTTTAAGGCTACGCCGGCAGACGGAGGGAAAAGTTTTCTCCTCTTTCTTCGCGCTCGCGCGCGCACCGAGGGAGCTTTTCTGTCCCGGGATTATCCGGGTTTATTCCGCCGTGGACGCGGACCCGCCGATTATTCTGCGCACTCATAATGTAAACAATAAAGTCCCGCACCGGATGCTCGCGATATCGCGAGCGATTTATTCGAATCGCATTATTGCCCTTGTTATTTTTGTTATTATTATTATTATCATTCATATCGTTCCCCTGTATCGGGGAAGCGATATTCCTTTGCCTTCGCCCACTTATCGGCTCGGCGAATCTGTTAATCCCGCGCTCGAGGGAACGAGCGAGCGAGCGAGCGAGCCCCGCCCGCTTCCCCGCCAAAGAGATATTGAATTGCTGGAATTCCGCGCGCTAAAATTCTGCGCTTGTCGTCGCCGTGCGGAAGCGAGAGACCTCCCCCGCCGAGCGTTACGTGGCGTAACGAACGCGATGCGCGAGCACGCGCGACGTTACCTAATCTTAATTCGCGTTACCATTCCAGGTGGCCGGAGGCGCGCCGCAAATGCTCGGACTCGCTGTTGCTGAAACGACCGCCCCGCGCCGCGGGAGTCAATCCGAGAGCGGAGTTCGTAATGCTATGTCGGTGTTTGCGGTCGGGTCCAGTGCCGCGTTTCGTTCCTAAGCCGCGAATCTGTTTCTCTTACGACCGAATAATTCCTCTCCCCTAAATCTTTGCCGCGCACCGCACCAGGGTTGACCAATGACTTCTCCCAGCCGATAAGGCCGAGTTGCCTCGTCTAATTTGTATGCAAGTAGTTTGCAGTTTGCACACGTTTGCCGCGTCGAGCAACTACCGCCACTACCCG
>NW_022639534.1:869243-882705 GCF_010583005.1 Odontomachus brunneus
CTCTCTCTCTCCCTCTCTCTCCCTCTCTCTCTCCCTCTCTCTCTCTCTCTCTCTCTCTCTCTATCTATCTATCTCTGTCTCTCTCCTCTTTCTCCTCCTTCTTCTCTCTCTTCCTCTCCCTCGGCTTTGGACCATAATTTGAAGTTGGTTGATAGGTAGTGGAACAATTCTGGATATACCACCTCTCTCTCGCACTAGCTCTCTCACACTCTCTTCCTCCACGTCTCCTCTGTCTCCTCTGCTTCTCCCTAAACAATAGTTAGTGTTATGGTTGTTGAGCGAGTTTGATTTACGAGCATGCAACTGTACACGCAGTTATATACACACGATATGCGACAACTATCGGCATCATTCGATCCTTCATCTAATTTACCCGAGCTTCAATTCGATTGTGAGCCGTTCGTGATTTAAGTAGATTTTTGCACAAAGTAAATATTCACTTAAAACTAATACTCTGTTAAATCTGTAGCGTCAAATTATACTCAATTTGAGTTATTTTTAACCATTCCTATAAGTCGCCACTGCTCCTACTAAATATGTCGTTAATTTAACTAATGTAATGAAGTTAAATAATTTAACTTAAGAAATGTGTTAAATTTGACTAAAATTTTATTTATTTTTTATTATGTGCACGTTAATGTAACCTTTGTTTTAGTAAAAAATGGCTTAATATTGTTTTAAATGGGTTGATTAGATGTGGTTGTTTTTTTAAACACATGTTTTGTGTTAAAATAGTAAATTTTGATACACATGATAGTTAAAATAAATAAATATTATTTAACTCAAGAAATTAGTTTAAATTTGACCCTCCAATATTTAACAGTGTATGCTCAAATTAACTATCATTGTGTTATCAGGGTGTTTCCAAAAAACCATTCAGCATTTATATGGTAGATAGTATACACCATATTGAATAAAAAAACCTTAGTGAACATAGGTCGAAAGCTCAACCGCTTCTGAGATAAAAACATTTTGGTATGTTAGCATCATGAATGACTTAAGTTTATACGTGTCGTATGCGATGTTTACCCCAATGTTTATAAACCGCGTTCTATATGTCCTCATTCAATTTCCGTACATACCTCATAAGAAAAGATTTCACTGTCAATCAGTCAGGTGTCATCAACCGGTGATTGTGGATCTTATTTATAAGGTCTAAATTATAAGGTCTAAAAATGACAGCGTATATTACTCTAATCAAGAAATTCGCGACTCTGTAAAAAGAAGATGCCAAGCATGTATGGAAATAGAAGGAGGACATGTGGAACATCTTCTGTAAAGCCAGTAAGTTAACATTCATGATGCTACTTACAAAAATGTTTATATCTCAGAAACGATTGAGCTTTCGACCTATGTTTACTAAAGTTTTTTTTACTCAGTATGGTGTATACTATCTATCATATAAATACTGAATGATTCTTTGGAGACACCCTATATAATGAGCGATATATATAATTTAAATTAAGTAATTAAATATATATTTATTAAATTATTTAATTATATACACCTACATAGTTTAGTTGAAACTAAACCAACGCATATGGTAACTATTATCCAGGTTTTGTTATTCTTATCTTTCAATATATACATTGTACTGTATATTATTTTTTTTCTTAAAACTAAAATAAAGACATTATTATTTTTTATTTTCTATGAGCATTAAAGAAATCGTAATAGACAAGAAGGCCAACTTACCCACATTTTCAGTCTTTATATTGGCATCATTATTTATTATAAATTATTTCTTGTAATACACGATCGAAATACACCGGCTAGAAGAATTAGGCGACTTTTCGTTTCGCATTTCTCAAACGACGAGAGAGCTTGGGAAACTGTTTAGAGCGACATTAAAATTTATCAAACGTTTTGCTGCATGTCACTACAGGGATGAATAATGCAGGCGCAGCGCTCTTTTGCGACCATATCCGCGACACACGACAGTCGCTGCAGGAGAAAAACTTAAGTGGACCTCCATTCGAGACTGTCTTCTGACGTCAAAGTTGAAACCGGTGAATCCATTTCGTCCTCCGTTCGCCGTATACGTAAACAATCGAGTGAAGCTCATTCCCGAAAAGTGCTCTCGAACTCGTGTTTAGCAAAAAATAGAGATCCCGTCCGAGCGACGGACGGACAGACGAACGTCCCGCTATTGTTTGCCGCGCGTTTCATTTCAAGCGGACGGATCCTCTCGCTGATTTTACCGCGCGCATGTATACCCACGGCAGCATGCGCCCGCGATGAATTATTTATCGATACACTATTTTGTCTCGTCGGAGAGAGCGTCGTCCACCACGGTTACGCCGTAGCGCCGCTGCGTTCGTCAGGAATGTCGATTTGTT
Source organism: Odontomachus brunneus (assembly GCF_010583005.1). Classification (NCBI taxonomy): domain Eukaryota; kingdom Metazoa; phylum Arthropoda; class Insecta; order Hymenoptera; family Formicidae; genus Odontomachus; species Odontomachus brunneus. The sequence continues at coordinate 871,583 of NW_022639534.1, forward strand.
AGCTCGTCCCCATCGTCTCTTTCGCCCGAAGTGTCCATTAAAGCCCGGAAACCGGAGCCGCGAAACAAAACCTCCCCCGGGGCGAGTCAACTCAGTTTCCGGCTTTGTTGTCAGACGCAATATTACTACTACAGCAGCTTCCGGTAAACTAAACAGCATCTCCGCAACGCTCGCGCGATCGCTCCCAGTGTTTCTCGATGAAAAAGCAACGGGACCAAAGGGGAGCATCCCTTCCTGTATCACGTTGCTTCGATATCCGCGATATCGAAGCAATGATATGGAAGTTAAGGAGAGAGCCGTGCGTTTCATTTATGTATTTATTGTAAGAGAAATAGTGGAAAGGGAATCGTGAAATGTCTTTTAGAACTCTTAGAACATTCTATCTTCATTTCATACTTCTCCTTGATTTATGTTTATTTACTATTTTTTCTTATTTGTATCTTGTTTTATGTTGATAAATTTATATCTTATTCACCAGCCTTCTTGAGAATACGGAGAAAATTGTAGTAAAAATAACAATAAAAATTGTATAATCTTGGACCATACAAAATTATGATCGAAATTACGATATGTTTGTTTAAAAATATTTTAAACATATATGTTTCAAAATATTATACATATATTTTTTTGCTTTTTAATACAAAATTATTGTAATTATTTGAGTGTTTTGTATATTGTATACCAAATAGATCATCAAATTTACTATTTCTATAGTAATTTATATTATATAATTTCAATTTAATCAAATTTTACAAACAATATTGTACAAATAAAATATAATTTTAACATAACTTTTACTACAATATTTTCTGCATGTAATAATTACAAAAAGCAAGTAAATAATCATTATCGTGGATCTTATAGTAGGAAATTATAAACTTGAAAAAATTATGCAAATTGTTATAATTTGTTTACAACAAAAAATAATATAATAAATAAAAAATAATAAATAATAATAATAATAAATAAAATATTTATATTTTACAAATTATATTCTTAGAATATTCAAAAGTCATCATTGATACGATTAATGAGGAACAGGAATAATTTTTAAATAATGTAAAAGGAATTAAAGGAACACCTTTGAATATTTTCTAGCGTTATAATACAAATTATAAAAGAAAATCACTATATTAACGTCGTAGAATATTACTTAGTATTATTTAATATTATTTAGCAGAAAACTTATAAAATAGTGCGTAGTGCACGGAAAGAGAAATATTATAAGATTATTATATATAATATAATATTATTATCAGTACAAGAAGAGAGAAATATTATACAGAATGTTCAAAGAAATGGTCAAAAAGCCTATAGGATAAAAAGTACTTCACTAAACTGAATAAAGAATATTTCATAAATATGCGTTGAAAAAATCCTTTCCAAGTTAAAAACGATTTTCAGTTTTAATGATATATATGATTTGCTTGCATATTACATGCATGAAAACAAAAAATTATCGCATAATTGAACAATTGTATAACACTGAACAGATGTGTAATCACAAATCGTAAAAACAAATGTCTAATTTCCAATAATGTCTAATTTATGAAGTAAAATAATATAATAATCCTTTGCTGTGAAACACATGTAGAGATGTGAAAGAGAGACATGTTAAACACCCTTTGTAAAAATTAAATATGCCGTAATAAAAATTTTATGAAATAATCTTCTGTTTTTGCGTCGCAGGTAACAATATAAACAAGCAAATCATGTACAATCGTAGACAAAAAGATAATCTGTAATTTGTGAACTCTTATCCATCTTGTCAAATGGAAGATTGTCTATTGGAAAACGAATTTACAAATTGGATAAGACGGAAAGTTCATAAGCTCATCCCAAAAATTACAAAAAAATTTGTACCCACAACTGTGCGTCATCAAAATCGAAAGTCATTTCTATCTATTCTATAAATTCTATATCTTCTTTTTTAACTTCTTGCATAGTTTCATTTTATATAAATTCTTTTTAGTTCTACTATATATTTTCTAATAATACAAGAGTAAATTATTAGCAGAATATATGCTAAAAAATGTAGTAAAATCCTTATATAATAGTAGACTACAGAATTCCAAAAATATAAATAGGACGTATGGAAAAAATGGAGAGAAAATAAATTAAGGCAAAATGTTGATGTGTGTGTATTTATGTATGTATGTGTGTGTTCCTGTGCCACAGAATTCTCTAATAATTGCAACTATAAAATGTGAGAGAAGTTCCCTGGATTTTCACGTTCCCTCCGCGGAAAAGTATTTCTCGCGCGTTTTACATGAGAGATCGTACGCACGTACGCATCGCAATCGCACCTATCCTCTTCCGTTCATTCGTTATAAACACCCGGGTGGCATCTCCCATTCTGCTGTCGTCGACGGTTTACCGTACTCTTCGCGTTCGCCGTAAGTAGCTCCGCGGCTCTGCTCGTGCGCAACGTCACTTCTATCCGCCCGGTGCGATTTCCAACTCGGCTAAACGTACGAGCAAACGGCGAATCCGCTCGATTCGCGCAGATACAGTTCGCAAGCGAACGTATATTTCCGGACGCGTCGGGAAGATTGGGAACGCCAGGCTCGGGCCTGAATATGTGTGCGCGCGGGAGCTGCGAGAAAAGTGTTTGGCACGGGCGCCGTGAATTGAATATTGTCCGCTCCCCGCGGAATCAGGCTACCATTCTATTCGGATTTATTAGATTTGCGACGTCGGGTAATCGAAATTTCGGCAGAGAGCTCGCGGCACCGTGCTGCGCCACACATTACGCGACGAAATTTTATAAATATACCGATTCTCTTATTTCATGTATTTTCTTTACCGATTCTACCGATACACACACATCAACATTTTGCCTTAATTTATTTTCTCTCCATTTTTTCCATACGTCCTATTTATATTTTTGGAATTCTGTAGTCTACTATTATATAAGGATTTTACTACATTTTTTAGCATATATTCTGCTAATAATTTACTCTTGTATTATTAGAAAATATACAGTAGAACTAAAAATAATTTATATAAAATGAAACTATGCAAGAAGTTAAAAAAGAAGATATAGAATTTATAGAATAGATAGAAATGACTTTCGATTTTGATAACGCACAGTTGTGGGTACAAATTTTTTTGTAATTTTTGGTATTTTCTTTACCGATTATATACCGATTCTCTTATTTCATGTATTTTCTTTGCAAATGCTTTTAAACATTATACACAAATTATCGTAGTGTGACCCGAAAGAGAGTGATTATTACGTGAAAAAAATAAATCAAATATTTAGATAGAACATGATTATTCATGTTCAATAAATATTACACGATTTTCTAACACAAGGAAGGTTTTTATCCATATGGTATATAGCATTATTAGTCCTGTGCTTGAACTCGAATTGCCCTTTTTCCTATTTTTTGATTCATAATCCTTATAGAAATATCATACTAAGAATCATTGATAATTACTTATTATCCAGTATTTTTAATACTGAAAATAAGTAATTATCAATGATTCTTAGTATGATATTTCTATAAGGGAAATCAAATATATTAAATGTTGAATAATGTTTACACCCAAAAAAAAGTATTCTACAAAATGAATTTTCTTCTAACCCCATGTTCTGAAAGAAATATCTTACAGAAAGCACATTCATCTTTCATTAAAGGGAACCACTCATCGTGCATTTATGAGATATTATTCTAATTGTGTTCCTCTATATCAAAATAAATATGTTAATTTGAAGCACAATGCCGTCTTACGTGCAGTACGAAAGATGCGAAGAACTGTTGTTTCACTGCATACTATCGTGTACGATTGGTTGAAACCAAGTGCCATGCTTAGAGCTTCCATCGTCAATTCACTGTCGACGTTTCAATCAAATCGACGTTGAAATCGTCAAACTGACGTCAAGTTGATATCATTTTGACGTTAATCAACGAATCATTTTTCACTGGGTATATAGATGTCACAAACATGAAGTCTTAAACAGCTCAGTGGGAAGAGCGGTTGCCTGACAAGCGAAAAGAACCTAGGTTTTTCGATCCCAGCCGAGTCTGATGTTTTTCAACTCATATGTCATTAAAAGTGGACATCTACAGATACACACAGGCACTCCGGTCAAAGTTTTCTGATCTTTCGTGTAAATGCGATAAAATTTATTAAATCTGAAGAAATATTTTTGAGTTGAAGTAATATATAAGAAGAAATTTAGATTAAGAACAAATAGATTTGCATTGTACATTCATTATGAAATTCCTCTATCTTTAAGAATTGTGTTTAAGATTACTTTTCTCTTGATTTCAAAACAATCCTCTTGAGGCCATATATAAGAATAAAATCCTCTAAGATTTAGAGAATTCCACTTCTATTAAAATTATTTTTTTTTTGGTGTATATTATACGAAGCTTTATTTTTGGAAAAATCGATACTGTACACACAAATATATGCAAATGTACTTTACTCAAAATATAATTTTGCTCTTAACGGAAATCCTCTTATGCATGACCTCAAGAGGATTCCTTTGAGATCAAAGGGAAAATATTCCAACACCCGCAAAAGGAATTCTAATTGTAAGGTGCTATTTCCTGTTATCCTGTAATCCTGTAATCTTGTAATCCCATATTCTTAAGCGAAAACTCCTATCGAAAGAATATTCCTCTCCTAATGAAGTGAACTATGTATATATATTAATCGGAAATTTACTAGATATTATTTTAACTTTTCTCCTTTTGAATCAAGGAATATTTTTATTTAGAGCAGAATGTTCTCTTACTAGAAAAAAATTTTATTAAGACTTATGTTGTAGATAAAAGTCTTGTTCTTCTAACTTTAAGAATATTGTGCTTAGAATATTTCCATTTTAATTGTAGAAGATTTCTCTTGAGACTATATACAGGGTGTCCTAAAACCACCTTTGGAATTTTCATGGATGTCATCTTCCTTTTTCGTAATAACTTTGTAGATTTTTAATTATTAATTAGATAACATTAATATATTATCACGAGCAACTATCTGCTAATCTTCTTTAATTAATTAATAAAAATCTCCAAAGTTATTAAGGGAAAGGAAAGAACTTTTTTGTTCAGTTTGTACAAGCATATGATGGCAAACATCGCCATTACAATCATATATTATATCTCGCATGATCATTCTCAAATCTTCTTTAATTAATATCTTGATAATTATTGCAAATATCACAAAACAGTATAGGATTTTTATGTTACCTAAATCTTCCACGAAAGCTTCGAAGGTTGTTCTGGGACATGTTGTATAAGAGGATTTCCACTAAAGACAAAGTTATATGTTTTTTTAGATGTAATCGAAATGACAATTAAAATGATCAACATTGAATTTGCTTTTTTCGTCTCTCGTTATATTGTTGTCAGGTAGTAGCTCTTTCTTTGAAGCAGCACATTGTATGAATGTAAATATTGTCCGTGCACAGACATAAATCCAGCAAGCAAAAAGCTTAGCGTCAACACACACAACAACCTGAGATCTATCCGCGTTGAAATTTTGATCTTACTTTTAACCTTAATATTTCATTTAACGTCCGCTTTGATGCTCTGAAAAGCTTATATCAACATCTTTTGATCCTATCTAACTTACTAGCTTTGCCGAGATGTTCTCTTTGGAACCTTCGAGTAACATTTTGTGTATTTTCCGACATTTAGAGGCGGAACTTCAATTTCACATGTGTATTAAACATACACTGATCTTTCATGATATATAGATATTAGAACGTTCAAATTAAAAATACGGCAAAAATTTCACCTCAAAAAGAAATTTCTTTTTCATATAAATTCTTTTCAATTTTGCTATATTTATAATAATTACAGAATAGAGACTGTTAATAGAGTTTATCTTGCTAAGGAGCAGCTTTTGCTAAACAAATTTTTCAACAAACGCATTTCTTTTCCTAAAATATAAATAACACATAAGAAATGAAAAATAATTAATTATTAGAATATTGATTTATTCCTCAGAATTATTAGAATATTGATTTATTCCTCAGTTACAAAATTCTATGGTAATATTTACTATGTTCTCCCACTGTTTTGATAAATAATAATTTATCGCCTCATTCTGAGGTTTTTGCCTCTAAACGCCGGACTCACGTTTATTGTGCGAGCAATATTTATATTCGTTCTTAATTTTTGTTTAGTATTAAATTTCTTATAATATTGACAATTTACATCGATCACGTAGCCAGTTATCTGATTAGTCTCTAAAGTTTTTAGAATAAAATTAGTAGAATAAAAAGGGTAAAATAGAGTGACAATGGAATCACTTAAATTCGAGTGATTTTTCGCTCATATAATGAAATCTATCAAGCATATCGAAGGTGTTATTTATGGTTACATCTCAATTTTCAACGCAACGTATCTTTATAACTTAAAAGTTTAGCTTTAAATTAAAATTCTGTTGAGATAAAGTGCACTTGAAATTGATTAAAGATGAGTGACTGATTAATTTGATTATATCTGAAGTTTAGAGTTTGCGAAAAGTCTTGTTTTTATAATCACTTGTAGCTCGCGAAAACCCAATAGACTGAGATGTAAACTTTAAGTACAACTTTAAGCAAAACAGCAACTTTAAGTATATTAAATTCGTACACAAAATTCAGCAACGTTGAGTCCTTTACGACTAATTATATTGCATTAATATTTTTTTTACATAGAATGACGAAGTAGAAGTACGAAAGCAATATGAAAAGAAATTATCAAAATTTGTCTCACACAGTGTATCATGTAAGATAAAAATTTGAGTATAACTTTTAGTAAATTTGTTGTTGCATCAATACGATAAAAAAAATTTGCATGATGTATGATGTAAATTTATAATTAATTCGAAACAATATAATTATTTTTCACATAAATGTAATTTAAAAAACTGTAAAGTTTCCATCATCGATTATTTCACGCCTTAATAACTGTTCGACAAATTTTTGTAACACGAGTACGAATAGCCATTTCGGATATATTTTTGCCTGCTGAACACGAATCCGTCGTCCAAATTTAGATATCACGTTACAATTTTGAGAAAAATGACGTCAAAGAAGTAAAAAATGATGATTTTAAAGGTTTTCGTGATGCTGTAGTGCAAAAAGTAAATTTTTTTTCTACATTTCGTTAACGCCACGCAAAAGTATCAACTTTTAGCTTAAAAATACATCTGGTCTCATTTTCCAACGATTTTTTGTTTTCAACATATGGCCAATTAGAAACAGTCGTCCACATCAATATCACTAGGCAGAACAATTTTTTTTGCAAGAAAGCAAATAGTCATTTTCGATATATTTTTGCCTGCTAAACACGAATCCGTCGTCCAAATTTGAGAAAATCTATCACGTCACAATTTTGAGAAAATTGGTGTCAAAGAAGTCAAAATACCGAGGGCGGGAATCTTTTTATTTTACTCCATTTTTCTCAAAATTGGATGTGATAACTAAATTTGGACGAGGGATTCGTGTTTAGCAGGCAAAAATACATCAGAAATGGCTATTCGCCTTTTTGCAAAAAAAATTGTCATATATTAAAAACAAAAAATCGAAACGAGACGAGATGCATTTTCAAGCTAAAAGTTAATATTTTTGCGTGGCATTAACGAAATGTAGAAAACAAATTTAGTGTTTGCGCTACAGTCACAAAAACCCTCAAAATCGTCATTTTTTATGCCATTTTTTTCAAAATTGTGACAAATATGATAGCCAAATTTGAACGACGAATCCGTGTTCAGCAAGAAAAAATACATCGGAAATGATTATTCGTACTCGTGTCACGAAAAAAAGTTCGATTTTTGTCGAACAAAATATGTATAATTATGTGTAATTATGGAAATCTATTTGGATATTGACAACTCGGCATTTTCGCTGAGGATAAGTGACTAAATTTTTGTTAAGAAATAATGTGCTATTCAAAATGCGCGAAGTAGTTTGCACAATGTGTACTTACACGTAACACAACAACGACGATGCATCTAAGCGCGCAGTTGCGTGGCGAAGTTTCACGGGTCCGACGTAATTTTCAAATTAAGTTCAACGCACGCATGGGAATCTCCCTGTATGTGTCGGCAAATCCCCGACGGCAGGCGCTACGTGGCCAATGTGGCGGCTTCGTGAAACATTCGTTTATTTAGAAAGTATCGTGCACGTACTATTATTCAACTGCAGCCGGATTCATCTGGGAATTCTCCCGATGCGATTGAAACACCGAACTAGAGAGCGAGCGAGCGTGCACACGCGCCTTTCGCAAACTTATAATTTAACTCGAAAATGTTCTCGCGCGTGCATCCGACACGTTAATTACTAATTTCCAATTTGTTTGCACGCGGAGTCTGCAGTCGGAGATGCGCAGGCACGCTCGTATCACTCTCCTTTGTCGCTCAATTGTGCCCGTAATTGAGTTCACAATCCCACCGAACGCATTCGCCCGCTCTGAGCGCCGCTTAAACAAATCGGTCTCTCGATATTCCCGTTCGATTGTTTAGCTGTTTGTTTAGGGACATTCTAGTTTTTAATGCTCACTCGCGGGTGGTATTTTACTTCGTGCACTTTGTCACGCGGAATCCATACGCACCTGCTTATGCGAAATGCGAATTTCGATGTCGAGACCGTTCAAATAGGCAGGTGTACGTAAATTTGGAAACAACGTTATGTAATAATCGATTTGTAGATTTGTAGAGGTTGCATTCTTCAAAATGGATCACATCGTGCTTGTATTATATATATATACAAGGTGTCTCACACTCTCCTTCATTTTGTGGGGACGTAGATCAGGTTGAGATGAACATAAAAGTCCTATATCGTTTTGCGATATTTGCAATAATTAATAGAGATATTAATTGTAGAAAACTTGTAAATGAGTTAGAGTAGCGACGACTGCCGTCGTGTACTTATACTTTAGGTCAAATTGAACAAAAAAGTCCTCTACCATTTTCCAAATAATCACATAGATTTTTAATTATTAATTAAAGAAGATTATTGCACGATTTTGCGTGGTAATACACTCATCTTCTTTAATTAATAATTAAAAATATATGTGATTGTTTGCAAAATGGTAGAGGACTTTTTTGTTCAATTTGACCTAAAGTATAAGTACACGACGACAGTTGTCGCTATTATAACTCATTTACTATATTCTGCATGATCATTTACAAGTTTTCTACAATTAATATCTCGATTATTATTACGAATATCGCAAAACGGTATAGGACTTTTATGTTCACCTCAGCCTATCCTACGTCCCCACAAAATGCCCGGAGGAAAGTGTGAGACACTCTGTATACTGAAGGAAAAATTACCTTAAAATCAAAAAATATTTTTTAATAGATGCCATTAACATATTTATTTAAATCTAAATTCTCTTTATCTAAATCAAATATTGTTTACTTAAATTAGATAGACAATATTTAATTTAAATAAAGAGAATTTAGATTTAAATAAATATGTTAAGGGCACCCATCAAAGAAATATTTGTTGATTTTAAGGTAATTTTTCCCTCAGTGTAAGTACGTAGAAGGACGAAAGTCAAAAGAAATACGAAAAAATGATCAAAATTTGCTCTAAACTATATACACCAAACAATGTATTCCAAACAATAAATAATATACTCTAAACAAAATATATTATAATACGAAAATCTGAGTGTAACTTTTTGCAAATCTGCTAAAACTAAATCCATATGACAAAAAAATCCATATGACAAAAAAATTATAATGTTGTATAATATGAATTTAATGACTAATTCAACAAACACATATATAATACATTGGTTTTATAAATATAATTTTTAAAAAATGATAAAATTTTTTTTCCACCATAGATTGTCTTACGTCGTAATAGTCGTAACAGTTTACCCCGATAGATAGGCGTACGTAAACTTGGCAGCAACTTTTATAATTGATTTGTAAAAGTTGCGTCCCTTAGAATGGATCGTATGATACTCATATTCGTTACACAAAGAAACAAAATAAAAATTCGAAAAAATACGAAAAAAGATCATGAAAATTTGCTCTATACAATATATCATGTAACATATAATACGAAAATCTGAGAGTAACTTTTAGTAAATTTCTAACTATATTAATATAATAGAAAATTTATATCATCGTATGATGTAGATTTAATGATGAATTTAATACAGTATATTTGTTTGATAAATGTAATTAAAAAAAACTAAACCACGTACAACACAAACACTCATATACACGAATAGGCAGCTGTATGTAAACTTGGCAGCAACATTAATAGTCGATTTATAGAGATTGCATCCCTTAGAGTGCATCATGTGGTATTCATATTTATCATATGAAATGACGAAATAGAAATATAGGAAAAATTATCAAAATTTACCTTGAGCGACATGTCACATAAAATTTCATGTAAAAATCTGAGTGCAACTTTTAGTAAATCTGGTATCGATATAACAAAAATGATATTATTTTACGATGCAAATTTAATGATTAACCTAATATCTCCTATATTTACTTCATAAACGTCATTAAAATATGGTAAAGTTCCCTTCATCGATTATCTTGCGTAGTGATAATTATGAAAGTTTGTTTGGATATGAGCGTTTTCCACGGAAACGCTTGAATCGTGGCTCGGTTCGTCATTCAAAATTAAAGCGGATGAATCGTACATTCCTTGCAGAAATGAATAATACGGATATCAATATCTCTCCTTCTATCCTCCTCTCTCCGCCCCTTCTCTCTCTCTCTCTCTCTCTCTTTCTCTCTCTCATTTTCATTACGCACGAGTATCCACTTGGTGTAAATTTCATGCTCGACTATCGATTTCCGTAAATTTCTCCAGTGGGGTGGATATCATTTGTGTCTTCTGCAAGCCATAAGACGTTTCTTGGAAATTATATCACGCTGGTTGAGATGCGAAGTTGCGCTTACATTAGTGAAAATTCCCAGCGTGTCCGCGAATCTTCGTGGAAGATAATTGAAATTGACAGAAGCGAAGCGAAGCGATATCTCCGAGCTGCATACTCGGAAAACACAGGATTTTCTGACGAAACGCTTAATCCCTTTATTGTCCGTTTATCTCTCTTCGTTTCTTTTTATGCTTCTATCTCCTCTTTCCCTTTCGCTCTCTCTCTCTCTCTCTCTCTCTCTCTCTCTCTCTCTCTCTCTCTCTC
>NW_022639534.1:887175-892395 GCF_010583005.1 Odontomachus brunneus
TCTCTCTCTCTCTCTCTCTCTCTCTCTCTCTCTCTCTCTCTCTCTCTCTCTCTCTGTCTTTCCTAAACACTTTCACTCTCTTTCGTGAGTCGCGTATCTCGGTATTGTCTCGTATACACGTGATATATTCTTTTTTCAGCTCTCTGCTTTACTCCCCAGCGTCATTTCGCATCGGACATTTATTTTTGAAAGGGAGAGAAAGAGCGGCGCCGCCGCCTATAAAGATATGCAGAAAATACTTTGATTTACGATCACGAATACGAAGCATTTTTTTATCGCCGCAGGTCGTAAAAAATTGCCGTGGGTTTCCCGAAAACACGGTGACCGCTCACCGTAGGGATTACGAGGTAAATATTTGGAATCCTTCAAATTCGAATAAAACGGAGAATCGACATCCCCGCGATCGGTATGCAAAAATATTCAAATTCTCGGTGCGTTGACCGTGGATTAATGAGCCGCTTCGTCATCGTCGAGCGGCATGAAACCAGTGGCCTAATTTGATCACGTCTCGTCGCTTTCTGTGTCTGTAACGAAAAGTTACAATCTCGAATCCTTCGGCGAAGATATCGTTGATGAGGCGTAACGACGTGCGAAGAATTTTACCGAAAAAACATTTTTCTTCTAATAAAAGAAAATAATACATTGTTCTTGGAATATTTTCCTCTTAATTTTAGAAAAATCTTCTTGATATATAAATCCACAGATATATAATCCACTTGATATATAAATCCAAAGATCGATTATATATATATATATATATATATATATATATATATATATATATATATATATATATTTTTCTTTGTTACATGATTTCATATTAGAATATGACAAAGCAAAGCAAAGTATTAGGCCGTTCAATATGTTCGTAGAAATTTTTTACAAAAAACTCAAAGCATAATTTAGCACAATTTTATTTTTTACATTTTCTTTTCCGATAAACTTCTGTTATTAAAAATGTGACCAATTAATTATTATAAAATTATACCTTAATTATGAAAGTGTGAGCCCCAGAATTTTTATAAAAATGCCTACGACTTTATCAAACAATCCAATATTAATATCCTTTTATATTTATCAGTCACATTTCTATTTAAAATTTTTGTTGTAATCTTAACAATTTTTTTTTTTTTGTTATCTTGGCAGATATCTGAATTCCTAGACAGAATAAAAAACACGATAACATCAAAATGATGTCAAAATGACGAGAAAATGATTGACAAACTCACTTTTCTCCCACGATTTAATAATTTTCTCGTCATTATGACGTCATCATTCCGAGCAAAAATTGAATCTAGTGATTGTCTAGTAATAACACAGAAAAATTGGATCTTACATCGCTACTAGCTAGGAATGTAACGCTCACTTCTCCTAGTGGCTGTACCAGAAAAATTATCTAGTAGCTAGATACAAAAAAATAAATTGTAACTATAATTGGTACAGTTACTAGACAGTTCTGATATTCAATTTCTATTCAGGATTTACCGATGATTTTCTATCTCGTTACTGTGTAATCTTTTTCATCTAGCCACTACCTATGTAATTCGTACAGTTACTAGATAGTCTTGACATTCAAAAGACTGAGTAAGAATATTTAGCCAGTCACGAGCTAGTGACTGGCTAGAAAACTTATCTAGTCATTACTATCTAGCTACTAGTCTTGAAATCTGCTCTACTAGATACATTTTTGCTCGGGATGATGTTCGACATGGATTTTTTTCTATATGCTAATAATCATTAATCATTACATACATAATATATATAAGATATATATAAGTATACGTGTATGTCTCTAAAATTTTCTTCAATCAATAAATAAGTACAACAGTTAATTCCATTATTTATAAGTTCGTAACAATCATATGTAACTAATTTAGTTTAACTACAAAATAGTCAAAGTTTCTAATTTCTTATAAAAACTACTTGAATTTATAACAGTATGTAAGTACAATTTGAATTTATAACAGTGAAATAAGTACAACAGTTAATTCCATTATTTATAGGTTTGTAACGATCATATGTAACTAATTTACTTTAACTACAAAATAGTCAAAGTTTCTAATTTCTTATAAAAACTACATGAATTTGAATGAATGTATTTTGTGTTTATAATTGACTTTAGGTAAAACTAAAAAGAGTGAATAAGTGTTATTTCCCTTGCATTACGTTTTTTTTCAGGAACCTGTCATATTGATCATTTTGGTATAGACAAATTATTGACCGGTAATTTCAATATTAACCCCCTGTATAGCAACCAGAGTCATTTGTGTCCGGACCATTGAAGGAAGTGCTCGTTTCTCGAAACATTTTTTTAAAAATCATTAAAAATAAAACACTTAGCAATTTATTTTTCACCAAAGAGGTTTTCAGCTAGAAGAATAACAAAAGTTTCAATAATTTTTTTAGGAATTTTTCGATATCCTATGAAAAGGAAAATCGAGAAAGATTCTAATGGTCCAGCTTGCCGCTCCGAAAGTGGCGAAAATACGTAGTTACTTGGAGGGTTAAGTAACAACTGCGACGCCATTTAGCATCACTCAACGCAGAATTACTTGTCGAGCGATTTCACACGAGAAACGTCGCTTTTCCATCATGATAAAAATTGTCCAATCAAGTGAGAGCTAACTTTTGCAATCCTCACTATATTTTATGCGATACACAATCAATCCCTAGATTGTATCGTGCCTGGGGAGAGCCACGCTTAGAGTGCTAAACGGTTCTTTACTTCGCGCGGTAGTAATTTCCACCTGTTGGCTCGCGCATTTTAAAGCTTACACCATGCGTGGCACGGGCGCATCCGTCCAAGACGCCATAAATGGTTTCCCTACCCTCTAATTAAAGCGATTTCTCTCGCGCTCGGAAGAAAAGCAGCCGCGCTGCGCGGAGGTAATGCACTGAGAGCGATCGTGCCCACGAAGACGCGCGAATATCATTAAAATACGCACAGATGTGCATGTGTGTATATGCATGTGCGGATGCGGGGTTGCGTGTATAGGATGGGCCATTGCAAAATGCAAAATAGACGTGCTTTGTTGCTCGTATAATTGCGGGTACGGTAAACGCTACGCCGCACTCGGAGCTTCGTATTTAGCGCTAAACGGGTCTATTTGATTCTAAGTCTCGGTGGCATGATTGCAGACAGAGATTCAGTCGCGCGAACAAAGGCCCGTAATCAAGGGGTTTCATTTGGCGCAAGCGCGCGATGACAGGTGCACGCTTGACGACGGCGCTGCCGTCGCGAAAGAGAAGAATGCGCTTATAAATCGTGCGCTAAATTAATCCATTGCCAGCAGTGAGATTATGTAACTCGTTAAATGCAGTTAACGATAGTTTCGTTATCGTTGCGCAGCTTTTCTATATCGTAGGAAAGCTGCGTAACGATACGACATCTATCGTTAACTGCATTTAACGAGTTACATAATCGCACTGCAGGCCGGTAAGGCCTTTTTTTTAGCAAAAAATAACCATTGCAAATAGGACCGGAGTATGAGGAACCATAATAGGCATAAAAAGTTCGTTGTAAAAATCAATTTTGCAATAAATTGTTATAAACAAATTACTAAAAATTGATTTTTACAACGAAATTTTTACACCTATTATGGTTTCTCATGCTCCGGTCTTATTTGCAATAGTTATTTTTTTGCTAATCTTACTGATCTGCCATAAGCTGAAGCGACTTTCCATTGACGTTAAAGTATACTGTTTTTTTGCATAAACGGAAGACGCTACAAAAAAAAGTGATATATATTTTTTGTGTAATTTTTTTCTGTAGAATGGATTGACGTAATCAGTTGTGTTACTTATTTAGTAATTTGTCCATATTTAATAATTTTTTTGTAACACTTTATTGCAAAATTGATTTTTACAACGAACTTTTTATGCCTATTATGGTCTCTCATGCTCTGGTCTTATTTGCAATAGTTATTTTTTTGCTAATCTTACTGATCTAGCCATGAGCTGAAGTGACTTTCCATTGACGTTAAAGTATACTGCTTTTTTGCAAACAGAAGACGCTACAAAAAAAAGTGATATATGTTTTTTGTGTAATTTTTTCTGTAGAATAGATTGACGTAATCAGTTGTGTTACATATTTAGTAATTTGTCTATATTTAATAATTTTTATGTAACACTTTATTGCAAAATTGATTTTTACAACAAACTTTTTATGCCTATTATGGTTTCTTATGTTCTGGTCTTATTTGCAATAGTTATTTTTTTGCTAATCTTACTGATCTAGCCATGAGCTGAAGCGACTTTCCTTTGACGTTAAAGTTTACTTTTTTGGCATAAACGGAAGACGCTACTAAAAAAAATGATACATATTTTTTGTGTAATTTTTTTTGTAGAATGGATTGACGTAATCAGTTGTGTTACCTATTTAGTAATTTGTCTATATTTAATAATTTGTTTGTAACAGTTTATTGCAAAATTGATTTTTACAACGAACTTTTTACGCCTATTATAGTTTGTCATGCTCTTACTTGCAATTATTATTTTTTTGCTAATTTTACTGATCTAGTCATGGGTTTTAATGGGTTAATGAAAAATTAAGACACGCCTGTCTGTCGTATTGTTTGCAGAACATCTCCGATATCTCATCGCAGTGTGCGAGACATTTCAATTCGCTCCACTTCGCTTCGTCTCGAGCGAAGCCTTTCGCGAAGTAATTACGGAATTCGCGTTGCTCAGCAATGAAAATGATTTCTGTTTTCCGCGTTCCATCCGCGCGACGCCCCGGCAAAGAAGGAAACAAAATTGGCGGCTCGCTTTACAGCGAGACGAGTTGCCGCATTCCGCTATTTAATTAATTACATCAAACGCGCGACAAAGGGCAAAGGCGCTGTTTGCCTTCAGCGTGCAAGTCGCGATGCGCGGTAATTTTCGAGTTTTATTATGCTGCCGCTGCCGGCCGCATACGTATAGACTGCAGTCGGCACGATATATTGTCGCTCTCGTCAGCCAACAAACGACGAGGAGTTAGGAGCAGCGGCAGCAGCCGGCGAGGAAAGGCAATTTCCAAGCTTCGGCGATGATCTTCGGCACGTTGACCGCCACACCTCCATTAAGCTGGCACCACCAAGAGAAAAAATCGCAGCAGGCCTATAACAAAATTAAGCGCTAATTAGTTGCTAATTCAGAGCTGCATCTCCAACTTCAGTGCTCGGGTAATTTAGCAGGAATTTGTGTTGGGAAATGAGCATGCTTCCCCCCCCCCCCCCC
>NW_022639534.1:892817-896349 GCF_010583005.1 Odontomachus brunneus
CCCCCCGACATACTGATAAACTTTTCAGCAAATTCAAGTATATTAAATCACGAAATTCAGTAACGTTGAGTCCCTCATGACTGAGCAGACCTTGCATTCGTATTTATCACATAGAATGACGAAATAGAAGTACGAAAGCAACACAAACAGAATTGATCAAAATTTGTGCCTCAAACAACATGTTGTATGAAATGAAATATGAAAATCTCAATAACTTTTAATAAATTTGTTGCTGCATTAACATAACAAAATAATATACATTATTGCATCGTGTAAATATAATAGTTCATTCAATACACGGTATATTTACTTCATAAATATAATTTAAAAAATTGTAATTAAAAGTTATTAAAAATTGTAATTAAAAGTATTTTGCAATTCTGTGCAACCAATACGACGTAAACTTTGTAGAAAATTTCGTATATTGTCGGTAAAATTTTCAAGTATGGTATCCTTTTAAGAGCAAAGAGCAAAGAGCTTTTAAGGGTAGGGGATAGAATTTACATATCTGCCTTAACTTGAAAAGATACGAGTCCACAAAAAAGATTCTCCCTCTATAGTTGCCAAAGTGTTCGTTAGAATTAACATAGCGAATTGGTTCTGGTTTTAAAACATGTATATTCTCTCACTTGTATATTATTTTACATATTTTAAATATATATATTATACATATCGTGTATTGCGTTTTTTAAATATAAGCGCGAGAAAGGAAGTAGTACAAGTCAACGATAAGTTAGACACTTAAACATTTTTAATTTTTTCAAACCGGGTGTATCTTTATAAGAAAAGGATAAAGGGAGGAAATTTGAATGAAGTAAAAATATAATATTTTAATAACACTTATTTTTTACGGAAATGCATGATGTGTTATATAACAAAACAAATAATTCAATATAATCCAACGTAATGCAACACAATAGGATATAATAATTTAAAAATAATTCATTGCCAATTGAAGCCGTTACTAATTGAAAAAATTAACTTGTTACTAATTGAAAAAATAGCTCGTTACTGTTATCGTTACTCAAGAAAAGCAGTGGATCTTCTTTTACGATTCGCTACTACTCATCCCGTATACAGGGTGTCTGACGCAAGGTGTCCCACATTTCTTGTATATGTAGATTAAGTCAAACTAAATTTAAAATTCCTTTATCATTTCATAAACAAGAACGTAAAATTTTTAGTTATTAATCAAAGAAGACTGGCGAATGTGTGTGATCGCGCGCGATACAGTAAATGAGCTATAAAAGCGACGTATGCAGTCGTGTGTTTGTAGATTAGGTCAAACTGAACAAGAAAGCCCTGTACTATTTTGCAAATAATCACGTAGATTTTGAGTCATTAATTAAAAAAGATTAACTGATAATTATGCACGATAATACCAATGTTATTTAATTAATTAACTCTAACTAATTAATTACTGACTAACTAATTATTAACTAACTAATTAATTACTAACTTATTTATTTAATTAATAACTAATAATCTACTAGGTTATTTACGAAACAGTAGAGGGCTTTGTCGTTCAATTTGACTTAATCTACAAATATAAATTGCAGACGCCGCTATTACAACTCATCTGCTGTATTGTGCTTGATCACACTCTCCAATTTTTTAAAATTAAACTTAGAATTTTATATGGTTATTTGCAAAGTGTTAGAGAAATTTTATGTTTAATTTTATCTAATCTACATGCACACGTGATATGGATGTGGAATACTTTGCATCAGGCACTCTGTGAAGTGATGTGTGTGTGTGTGTGTATTTTATGTATATTATACAGAATAACAACAAAAGTGACTATTATTATTCATTACCATTACACAAAAAATATAATTACGTTACTGTCGTCGCTACTAACAAGGAAAAATAACACTGTTGACAAGCTTAGAAAAAGTAACTTGTAACAGTTACGACGTTACAAGTTACAATAACTTTCTGCTACCCAACTTTACTTACACATAACTTAATAAAACGTCGTAGTATTATAACGCCGATCAACAGTGACTACCGCGACATTTAAGGGGACTGGAGGGTCAGACTGCCTGAAAATCGTGAGTCTTTTCACAATTTTTCACGACAAACTGAATGAATATGCAAAAGTGTTATTTTGACTTATATTTATACAACATATAAAAAAAGAAAAATATAATTTTGATGATCAAATACTCAATATAAGTGTATGGTACATACAGTTAAAATATATTTCGTTTCTCTTTTCAAGATCGTCATCTTGCAGTAATATTTTGACTTTCGGTGATTTAATTAAGCTGAAGGTAAAGCTAATTAAGCTTAGTAGAGGTAATTAAGCTTTAGGTAGAAAATTTACGTAAGCTTATCGTTATCGTGTGAACTATAATAGAAATTGAGTAAAAGTTAACAAAATTGCAAATATCTTAATGGAATATTATTAATTTTCAGTTCTTTTATAGTAAAAAAATTAAATTTCAAAATTAAATATTTTCACGAGTTTGTCAGTGGTTCACACGATAACGAGAAGCTTATGCAAATTTTCTATCTAAACTTCAACTTAATTGAACCACCTAGAGTCAAGATATTATTGCAAAATGACGATCTTGAAAAGAAAAACGAAATATATTTTAACTGCATGTACCATACACTTATATTAGGTACTTAATCATCAAAATTATATTTTTCTTCTCTTTATATATTGTATAAATACACGTCAAAATAACACTTTCGCATATTCATTAAGTTTGTCATAAAAAATTATGAAAGAACAAGCACGATTTTCAGGCAATCTGACCTTCCAGTTCCGTTAAGGCCGATTTTTCCAATTTTTTAGTAAACTACCCAACTCATATGTCTGTCTTTGTTTCTCCCTCAAATTAGACAAAGATGAATCTATGATTTAACCGTTAGTTAGCTTAGCAAGAGGGAGGAACAATCGTCCCTTAACGTGTCAATTCGGGATTCGATCAAATTCGTAGATATATCTACGCCGAGAATATTCAATGACGCGAAGATGCTACGAAAGCTGCGAAAGAAGACTACTCGGTGAAGCGAGGAGAACGGGAGTACTCTCTTTCGTGCTCGACTCAACTACCCAACTACTTCCCCCCTAGTTTGAGACTTTCGCATCGCTTGCCGTTTCCCGGAAACTTAACAATTAAATTCGTGCTTAACGCCGCCGCTGCGAGTGGCGCGCTTTGAACGCGTTCGTCGGCAGATCGAACGTAATTCATTTATCGCATCGCGGCCGTTTAAATTTACACGACCTCTCGAGAGTGATGCGAGAGAAAGAGAGGAAGATGGGATTCGACTGGTTATATGCATTCTCGGAAAATATTTACAATATAAATGCCGGAGCCGGCTACCTGTTATCGTTGCATATCGCCCAACAGAAAATTCTTTATATGAGAAAACTACATTTCCTCTTCGCGGCGCGAACGCTCTCTTTGAAGCTCTCGTGCGCGATCTCAAAGGCGGTGGCACGCCCGAGGCAACACTCTTGCTCGCTGAGAGGAGATGAGAGAGAGAGAGAGAGAGAGAGAGAGAGAGAGAGAGAGAG
>NW_022639534.1:896359-926383 GCF_010583005.1 Odontomachus brunneus
AAAATATAATTTTGATGATCAAATACTCAATATAAGTGTATGGTACATACAGTTAAAATATATTTCGTTTCTCTTTTCAAGATCGTCATCTTGCAGTAATATTTTGACTTTCGGTGATTTAATTAAGCTGAAGGTAAAGCTAATTAAGCTTAGTAGAGGTAATTAAGCTTTAGGTAGAAAATTTACGTAAGCTTATCGTTATCGTGTGAACTATAATAGAAATTGAGTAAAAGTTAACAAAATTGCAAATATCTTAATGGAATATTATTAATTTTCAGTTCTTTTATAGTAAAAAAATTAAATTTCAAAATTAAATATTTTCACGAGTTTGTCAGTGGTTCACACGATAACGAGAAGCTTATGCAAATTTTCTATCTAAACTTCAACTTAATTGAACCACCTAGAGTCAAGATATTATTGCAAAATGACGATCTTGAAAAGAAAAACGAAATATATTTTAACTGCATGTACCATACACTTATATTAGGTACTTAATCATCAAAATTATATTTTTCTTCTCTTTATATATTGTATAAATACACGTCAAAATAACACTTTCGCATATTCATTAAGTTTGTCATAAAAAATTATGAAAGAACAAGCACGATTTTCAGGCAATCTGACCTTCCAGTTCCGTTAAGGCCGATTTTTCCAATTTTTTAGTAAACTACCCAACTCATATGTCTGTCTTTGTTTCTCCCTCAAATTAGACAAAGATGAATCTATGATTTAACCGTTAGTTAGCTTAGCAAGAGGGAGGAACAATCGTCCCTTAACGTGTCAATTCGGGATTCGATCAAATTCGTAGATATATCTACGCCGAGAATATTCAATGACGCGAAGATGCTACGAAAGCTGCGAAAGAAGACTACTCGGTGAAGCGAGGAGAACGGGAGTACTCTCTTTCGTGCTCGACTCAACTACCCAACTACTTCCCCCCTAGTTTGAGACTTTCGCATCGCTTGCCGTTTCCCGGAAACTTAACAATTAAATTCGTGCTTAACGCCGCCGCTGCGAGTGGCGCGCTTTGAACGCGTTCGTCGGCAGATCGAACGTAATTCATTTATCGCATCGCGGCCGTTTAAATTTACACGACCTCTCGAGAGTGATGCGAGAGAAAGAGAGGAAGATGGGATTCGACTGGTTATATGCATTCTCGGAAAATATTTACAATATAAATGCCGGAGCCGGCTACCTGTTATCGTTGCATATCGCCCAACAGAAAATTCTTTATATGAGAAAACTACATTTCCTCTTCGCGGCGCGAACGCTCTCTTTGAAGCTCTCGTGCGCGATCTCAAAGGCGGTGGCACGCCCGAGGCAACACTCTTGCTCGCTGAGAGGAGATGAGAGAGAGAGAGAGAGAGAGAGAGAGAGAGAGAGAGAGAGAGAGAGGGAGACAGAGGACGAAGTTTCCGTGTTGTGCACGTGTAAGCAACCGGAAATCCGGGAGTTTCACGCCGCGGAACGAAGAATGTATAACGCCCTGCCGGTGTGGTCAACTTTTTTCATTAAATAAAGCCAACGCGCGTCTTCCCTCTGAAACTGCGTGTCTCACGCTCTCCCTCCGTCCTCTCTTTTCCCTCCCTTCATGCTGTCCTTTCTTAACCGTGAATTACGAAGAGACATCTACGCCAGCGGGTAATACCTTCGGTAGTTTCGGCATGTTGCGCAAAGTCGGAGCGAATCGTCGGTTGTATCACTTGAAAGCGCTCGGAGCGTTCGGAGCATCTCGTGCGCGCGTTGAAACTCCTTTTTTCGGCGAGCTTGTTAAGCGAATCGAGCAATAACTGACTGAACTTATAATGCCACAGTGGAAATGAGGCGATGATACTATGGATTTTGTAGTTCTTTCTATCTCTCGCACAAATTACGTGCGAGAAAGTCGCGCTGCAAATTCCCTCGCGCACAGTTTCTTCTTCCACTCCAAACATACGCGTATCTCTCTGTTTCAGGAACATACTTCATCCTGTACGACTTCATTGACTTCTTCGAGAAGGATCAAGCTACTTTCCTGGACCGAGACAAGTTCCTCAATATCATCAATACTATCTTCAAGAACTTTTCGCAAATCGAGCGGGAAGCCATCATTTTCCAAGTGAGTCCAACTGGCGCTCTCGCGCATCGTCTTGCACACTGCGCGAGATTTCATTGAAAACTTACTTATTTTATTCATTATTCCTGCGTTCTCTATTTATCTATTCTTTTTTATTTGCCCACCTGCGATTTTATTAAACTGGTGCAAAAGATTCGTTGTGTTTGTCAAATAAAATCGAAAACGCAGTTATTCAATTTCGAGGGATTAATAATTTTTACGAATAAAATGAACAACATTGACTCAATATTTTTTTAAACATCATCTTATTTTCTCTTTGATACCGAAGCTTCCTGTGAAAATTCAATAGAAGTATGACAAATCTTTTGCACCAGTCTAACATATCGTTATGTATACTAAGAGGATTTTCTCATTAATATAAAAATTATTATTATTATTCGGATAGATATTCAGAAAAAATTATACTTTATATTTTTATATTAATTCTATATTTCTTATATAGAATATAAGAATAGACAAGAATAGAATATAAGAAGTATGACAAATCTTTTGCACCAGTCTAACATATCGTCATGTATACTAAGAGGATTTTCTCATTAATATAAAAATTATTATTATTATTCGGATAGATATTCAGAAAAAATTATACTTTATATTTCTTATATTAATTCTATATTTCTTATATCTTTTATATTTCTACAACTAAGAAGGAGGTGATTGTATGTCTCAAAATAGATCGAAATAATTGAATAACTTCTTTCCAATCGAAGCTCCGTTTTTTAAGAGAAATAAGTTTGAAAATTTTTCGAGTACACGTACACGTGAATACAATTTAACGAACATGGTTTTACTACAGATCGCTGTTGTGATTTTCTTTAAACACGATACAATATTATGGCTTTTAAGCGATTGTTCTTGTACTTATGGCTTGTTTATTATGAATATTATCATACAGATTTCAGTCAAGTGTGCGTGTATTACACAATAATTCACTAATCTTCTTTAATTAATAACTAAACGTCTACATGGTCATTTGAAAAATGGAAGACTTTCTTATTCAATTTAATCTAAAATATAAGCATACAACAGTAAACGTCGCTATCACAGCTCATCTACCGTACGCGTGATCATTCACGCGAATTTTCTTTGATTAATAACTCAAAGTTTTACGTGGTTGTTTGCAAAATGATTGAAGAATTTTTTGTTCTTTAACAACCTTATCTAATGATGAGGTTGTTTAATCTCTGTACACCGCGACTCCTCCGTGAGTTATCAGCTATTCTGTATGCGTCTTGTTTTTTATAGTTTTATTCAAGAAATCTTTAAAATATGATTATATTATCTTTAAATATCTTATATTATCTTTAAATATTCTCTACTTTATGGGAACAATTTGTATGTTTATCAAATATAGATCCATTAAGCAGAGCATTGTGCTCAGGATCTTCGAGAGCATTATTGCGCAAAAGCTTAACTCCCTTTGTAATAATATTATCTTTAACGAACAACATGAATTTATGCCTGGTTAATCTTCTATAACAAACTTATTAACCTATTATCATTATACTATATCCACAATCAATATCAGACTGATGTAACATACATGGACTTCAGTCGGACACTTCCCAGACATTTCCCAGACACTTCCAAGACCACACGAGCTCTAAAAATAACGCATAAGATGACTTTAAGATGTCTTTAGTTATATTTATGTCTTTAGTTATATTTATGTCACCTCTAAAATATGTATCATAAAGATGACTAAAAGACATCTTAAAGTCATCTTATGCGTTGTTTTTAGAGCTCATGCTGTCTGAGTTGATACGATTTATCATTCCATTTCATTGCGCAAACTGCGAGTTCTTGATTTTAGAAGTGTTCTCCTGTACTGGATTTTAGATTTTCTATTGGATAGAATTAAAATTGTAAAATTTAATAGAAGTTTCTTGAGGCACATATCTGTGACTTCATGCGTCCCTCAGGGCTCTCATTTTGTTCCATTACTACCATTACTATCACTATTTGCAATTATTACTATTTGTATTACACTATTTGGTCTATTACTATTTACTTTATTTATTAACACGATATAGTTGCTAACTTCAGATACTGTAAGTTTTTATTATAACGACGATTTGAAAGTTTTCCGTCGTATTGATGGCCAGGCTGATGCTGTTTTATTACACAAGAAGATTTAATCAGACTTGAAGATAGGTGCAGGAGAAAGGAGATACTGGAATCGATGACGTACTCGAAAAATGTCAATAGCGCAGAGACGATTGTCACCAGTGGCGTAGCCAGAAAAAAGTTTCGGGGGGAGCTGTACTTTTTATTTTTGAAGAACAAAAAAAGATCATTCGAAAAAATTTTTCTCACACTTAGCGTAACCCAGAAAATTAATTTTTGCAACCCTCTCACCCCACCCCCCCTGGCCACGCCACTAATTGTCACTAACACACATTTCTTGTAAATACAGAACTTACGTAAATATGCTTTATTTTATCATATTTAGTAGAAAACCTAATCACGCACACACATATGTAGAAGTCTTTCTTTTCGAATATTCAGCTTCTGAATTCTGATGCAAAGGTATAGCAATGTTCTTCAAAATGTTTTCCTATTTGGAACATCCACACTTTCAGTATGTACATACATACTAGAAGCTGCGAAACTTTTGATTAGACAATATTACACTAACTGACAGCGGGCACTTGAGATTTTACGTTTTTTATTTAGTTTTCGTAAAATATTGAGCTCTTATATATTTTTACACGTACTTTCAATGTGTAAAAGCATTTGTAATTTTGTACAACTAATACGACGTAAACTTTGCAGAAAAATGTCGGTATTCTGTCGGTAAAGTTTTCAGCTTAATATTATGTTTACACACTTTAGTCATAAACTGAACTTATTTAATTACTTTCTTAATCTATTAATTCCATGGTTAGACCAGTAAGGTTAGCAAAAAATAACCATTGCAAATAAAACTGAAGCATGAGAAATTATAAGTGGCGTAAAAAATTTGTTGTACAAATCAATTTTACAATAAATTGTTCTAAACAAATTACTAAATATTGACTGTAGCACAAAATTAATTACGCCAATCAATTTTACGGAAAAAGTTACATAAAAAACATATAACACTTTTTTGCTAGTCTTACTAGCCTTACTTATGGCTGGTCTAGCCATAAGTTGGAGCAACTTTCAATTAACGTTAATTTATTTTCTTTTGCATAACCGGAGGACGCTACGCAAAAAAGTAATATATGTTTTTTGTGTAACTTTATTCGTATTTTAATCAATTGGCGTAATCAGTTTTGTGCTACAGTCAATATTTAGTAATTTGTTTATAACAATTTATTGCAAAATTGATTTTTACAACGAACTTTTTACGCCTATTATGGTTTTTCATACTCCAATCCTATTTGCAATAGTTATTTTTTTGCTAACCTTACTGGTCTAGCCGTGGACTTTAATGAGTTAAGACAAAACCTCTTTTTACAACAAAGTACGTCAACAAAGTACGAGATTTGAAGAGTTTATATAGTAGTAATTTATTGTTTTATATATAATTTATTATTTTATAGTAATATTAATTACACGGTGCGAATAGAACGTTAGATTTATGTGCTGAGGTAAACACTTAAGAATGTAAACATGTTATGGTTACTATTTTGTACTTTAAATCGATCGAAGTTAGGGTAAGCTTCTACTATATATTCTCCGTACACCCTTAATTTATCAACGTGATTTAATTGAATTGGTGCAACATAACTTTCTGCAGTTTATAGGATCAAACAAGTATTTACATGGCACTCACTTTTCATGACTATCAACCTTTTGGGTTATTTAGTCTGAACACCCATACAGGGTGTTTTAGAATACAAGTTTCAAAGCAAAAAATAACTATTGCAAACAGTACTGGAGCATGAGAAATTATAACTGGCGTAAAAAGTTTGTTGTACAAATCAATTTTACAATAAATTGTTATAAACAAATTACTAAATATTGTATTAACTGTAGCACAAAAGTGATTACACCAATCGATTTTACACAAAAAACATCACTTTTTTGCTAGCCTTACTGGTTTAGCCATAGGTTATGGAAAGCATAGTATGGATTAAGGTGAATATAAAAGTCTTCTACCATTTTGCGATATTTGCAATAATTATCGAGGTATCAATTAAAGAAATATGTGAATGATTATGCGAAATATGATAGATAAGTTGTAGTGGCGACTTCTACCATTACGCGCTTGTACATTATGTCAAAATGAACAAAAAAGTTCTCTACCTTTTCTTAATAACTATGTAGATTTTTAGTTATTAATTAGGTAACACTAATATATCATCGCAAGTGATCGTCAATCTTCTGTAATTAATAATTAAAAATCTACAAAATTATTAGAAAAATGGACTTTGAAGGTCATTCTGGGACTGTATAAGTTTATGCGAATTTTTCAACAAAATTAAAATGCATTTTATTCTTGTTAAAAACAATTTTAATCAATAATATATGCGCCATTCTGTTCGACAATCTTTTGTCATCCTTAATGTAATTTCATAATTTCTCTCTCGTAAAATTCTCGTACTTTTTCGGCGAAGAAACGTTTCAAATGATTTTCTGCATCTTCTGAACAGGCGAATTTTATACCACTAAGGCAGTCCCGTAATGAGCGAAACAAATGATAATCAGAAGGGATAATATCAGGTGAACATAGTGGATGAAGCAAAACATATCAGTCGGATTTTAACAATTTTTACGAAAAAGCTTAATATATATACCGGAAAATCCTCATGATTGCCTTCGATTTTTAAGCCGCAAAACAAAGACAGCTGTACTTCTTTAAACATTATCGGCACGAAATGTATTCAGAAATGTCAGCTATCAAAGCATATAAAGTCAAAAGGCACAAAAGGTCAACTGTATACAGCTATTCTGTTAATATCAACATGCGAATACCAGACAAAAATCCACATGAATTTATAGGTCAATTCAGTATTTATTTTATACAAAATAAATGTGTTTCTATTGTGTACATTGGAAGATAGTATAGTGGAAGTTAATACAGTGGAAGATAGTGGAACAGTATCTGACTTTATTTTTATTTTCAAGCTACTTAATCATTTAAAATCAATAGTCCGGATCAATTAGAGATAATAAAATTAAAGGTTCCACCTAAATCTCTACGACCTAGATATGACCTATCCCACGTTACTTCTCTCATTGGATGGCATATAGTTTATATTTCACACACGAATCGGTTATACATATACAGTAGCGAATTTATTTTCCGGCACGGATGACTTCTTTCATGGCACTACTTTAGTATTTAAAAATCCCTGATGAATGCGCATTTCTAAGTGGTCTAAAATTGCTTTCCTTAGCACACTTAATTCTACTGTATACTCTTACTTTAATGCTTGGAACTTAATATGTGTGCACTAAAAGCTTTTCCCGTCAATAAGGATCATTATTAGTATTATTAAAATGTATTATCAACACTACGGTTACCATAGTGTCGGTTTTTCAAAATATATACACAGATTTTTTTTTATACCGACAAACATTTTGGTCGATGTTCGATGGATTTTTCACAAAAATGCCGCGAGTGAGAGATTGTCAGCTCACCGCCCTTTCCTCCCGACATTCGACATGTCGATATGTCGATCTAATTGCGATACGTCTGCGCGAACAAACGGCGCGCGGGCGCGAGCGCGCGCTTCGGAGCGTTAAATATGTCCGAATTCCGGAAACCGAGATCTCCCTCGCGGGATCGAGATACCGTCCGAATTACGTTCCTCGTGCAACGAGGAATTATATACGCGTCGTGCACAGAAGGCAGAGAGCGACAGAAAGAGAGAGAGAGAGAGAGAGAGAGAGAGAGGCCGGTGAGCACAACACACTGCGACTCATATTTCCTTTTTTCTCTCCCTCTCTCTTTGCCATTTTTTCTCTTCCCTACAAACTACCACTCAGCGAGACCTCGACTATATATTCATCGGCCTCGAGCGCTCTTCTTGTTAGCTAACTCCAACTTGTAACTGTCGCTAAGTCGCTCCGAGGCTCCTTTTTGTAGAACAAGCGGACCATACATCATGTGTCAATTTGACTTCTCGCGCGGTTCGCTGGGATAAGTGGAACTTAACACACACGTGTAACTGGACAATCCATCTGCCGTTCATAACGTTATTAATTAAACGCGCGAGGCGTATCAACGCTTGATTTATTGCAGACTTTAACGCACACACTAATACGTCCCTCGTAATTCTTCCCGACGCCGATTTGTTATACTTCGCTGCAACCTAGACGTGTTATTATCGACTTCAGCGCCGGGGAAAAATGTCGATAATAATGTCGGAGGAGGGGGGGAGGGGGTAAAGAACGAACAACGTGGGCATTCCTTGGCGCCTCCTTCCGTTCGCGAATTTATTACGCGCGGAGCCTTCAATTAATTAATCTGGAATCAATTTTAGCGACACGAGATATCGCGGTGGTTTCCGAGTTACGGGCGAGTGAAAATTTAAAGAATTTCTCGAATTAAGACTCGGAAGCGGGAATAGATAATAAGAAAACCGTGTCCTTCATTTAGCCCGAGCGAACTTTACTTTGACGGAGATCTAATTCGAGAGGTAATTACGGAGACGTTCCGCGCTCCGTCGCTCGAAGCTCGTGAAAAAAGACCGCGTCCAATCAAATGTTTGCCGAGGTCATACGGACTCCAAATTAGCTTAAGAATTGGAAAGCGGATTGGAGGAAGCGTATGTATTCGAAGAAGTACGTGAGACAGTCGCCCGCGATTACATTAGACTACAAAAAGAAAACTTTTTTTATCACATCATGCAAAGCATTATGTGATCTGTATAGTATCCTTTACGCTGAATTTGAAAAATGCAAACAGATTTCTTGTATCGTCTACAAGGTTCTTTTTTTAGTGATGTAATTCTAAAGTTTTACCAAAAATTCATTTCCTTTTCATTTACTGACATGGTTCACATAATTTATAATACGGAAGCTATGGGCTTTTGTTGTATTTGATATATCTCCAGATAAACATTTGTTTACCTGAAGACATACTACGAGCCAAATTTACAACGTAATTTTGGCAGCAACATTACTTTAAAAGCTGCATCTCTTATAACCGGCACTTTCAACTATATTTAATACATAGAATAATAAAATATAAATATAAAAACGTTTATTCCAAACGTCATATAATGTGAAAATCTGATAGTTTTCAGTAAGTCTGTTATTTCATCAATATGACAAAAAATAACATTCCCTAGTAGAAATCTATGCAGTTTTCCCTTATAGAAATATCATACTAAGAATCATTGATAATTACTTTTTTTTCAGTATTAAAAATACTGGATAATAAGTAATTATCAATGATTCTTAGTATGATATTTCTATAAGGGTTACTAAACACCTAATCAGTTACTGTCTAGTATTACTGCATTTCATAGTTGTATCGAAACTGAAAATAAGTGTATCGAATATAGTATATTCATAGTTGTATCGAAAAATAAGTGAACGCGTAGCAAAACATAGAACAAGGAAGAGGAAATTGGAGGAAATCTGGAATTTAACAAAACAACACGTTAGGGCAGAAGTGACAAGTAAGGTTAGTTGAAAGTGAGCAAACGACAAATGGGCTATATATACCTAGCAAACACAATAATATAATACAGTTACATCGTCATAATATAACGGAATGTAACGTACAATATAACATGTTTATTACATGTAACATACACGTTAGTTGTAATTTCCCACTCAAACGATATTGCAACTATATAACAGAAATATAATGTGTTACTAAAATGTTATATAGCTGGAATATAAATTATTATTTCCCAGCAATTATAGATATTTAATTGTACGCAGAGATTATAAGCTATCACTCATATATCACTTAATTTGTAAAAATATTATAATTATTTATTTTATATCAAAAAAATTTTTACTAAAGATAATAACATAAAAGTATCTTGCCATTCTAAATTAGCTCCCAAATAACACAAAATATTCCAGAATTATTCTAGAGCTAATTCTAGACGTCTATTATATTCAGGCATTTTATGCTATTGGATTTATTATTTTCATTTATTCATTTTTATCTTTCTGTACATGTAATTTTCATCAATTTATAAAAAAATGTATCACTTCTTTTTACTATAAAAGAGAACTCCATAGTACAAATTGTGCGGTCTTGTGATCATCGTTCTTATATATATTAATGCATCATATTTTACGTACGAGAAAGACACGAGAAAACAGAAGTCATCTAGTGAATAATCCGATCCTTAGATATAAGAATGCTATATAATAGATGTAATGCAAATAAACGCTTGTTATATAATATATTATATTTTAGTTATGTTGGTGTTATATAATTATAACCTGTAAATAACAGATAAATATAACAGTTCTAAAACACAGTTAGATTGCAGTTATAAAAGAAAATGATGTAACTTTAACACTAATAACATCCGTTATATTACGTGTTACTTCTATGTTATATAATACTTATATTCTGTGTTTGCTGGGTAGATTCTATATAACGGGCTGTATAGATTCTATATAATGATATAGAATTGCATTGTGATAAAAACATATTAGACTATCTTAGAAACACATCCTAGATTTCCTTTACAATTATAGACATAAAAGTTGTCCGACTTTTTGTTGGCAACGTAATCTAAAAATTATCCAATGAGAGAATAGTACCTAAGAAAAACGTTTCTTATATTGGACTATTCTATTGGTTATATTCTAAAACTTATTACAAAAATCAGACATTTTTTATGTCTATGACTGTACTAACTTTTATTAAAAATTAAAATTGTATAATAAGCAAGCACGCACATAATATCCATTATTACTAACACAAAACTGTCCATTTTATAAGCAATAAACTTGCTTATTAATCGACTGAATAGTTTCTTTGTCCAATTATTGCTCGGTCAATAAATGAGTTCAGATATTGCGCATTTTTTGTGCTCAGTAACTGCAAACAAAGCGTTACATCTTGATTGGGATCCCAACAGTTTTATTCGTCAGTTACTAGGCAAACGTTAATATAACTGTTCAGTAACTGCTTACAAACTACGTGAAATTTCTATCAGGGTTATTATATGATGTAAATTTAATTGCTATTTCCAATATATCTAATTCATGAATTTAATAAAAATGATTGTACACAAACCGTACGTTATCTCATGTTATAACAATATATATATATATATATATATATATATATATATATATATATATATATTAGTCTATCTAAGAGTTGCATTCAAAAATAAAAAATATTGTATTAGTTTTTATCATCTTGAATAGACTTCCTTATGATTATTACAATGTGAGACAATCGATGATGGAAATTTTACTATTTGCTAATAATACTTACAAGGCAAATATACTCTACGGAATTAAATATTAACGTAACGTTATATTATAATATCAACTTTTTTATTACATTGATAACAGCAACAATTTTATTAAAAAAGATATAATCAGATTTTTACATAAAATTTTTACTTTCTTTATATTTTTCTTATTTTCTTTATATTTTTGTTTTCTTCGTTTTGTATACAGAAAAATATTATTTTACTGCTAAGTAAAGCGATTACTCAGTTTACTATCCTTCTTTCAAACAATCTTCAATAAAAAATATTTTTTTTATAATAAGTTTAATAACAATAAAATATACTCATCACAAATTTTAGAAAAACTCATTATTGTATACTCAACACAGATGAATTTATTCTCTTTATAAAAATTTTCGGTAAAACTTTACCGAAAAAAAGTTCAACTCTATGTAGCAAGCAAATCGAATGTTTTAATTTAATATTCCTAACTGAAATGCTAAATTTATTAGAACGTATTTTAAATAAATTTGATGCTTATGATAAACTTATGATATATTTGCAGGCATATAAATTTATGTGGTATCTGAAACAAGAAATATTTATTTGAATGCAGTAAGTATTTTTCTATGTTTACGTCATAAATATGACTGCCATATGATCAACTCTAAGAGATGCAACCTTTATAAATGTACAAATTTATTAATAATGTTGCTGCACAATTTACGTATACTTGTCTATCTAACAAGGAAACCCACACAAGTATCCGCCTCCGATTTTCATGAACTTGTGATATGTTGTATTTTAGATCAAAATAACAGATACGTGTTTTATTATATCTGCACTTTTGCAAGTTTAGAGGATGAAATACTCCTTTGAGGAAAATCTATTTTTTTCATTCGATGGGAATATAATGAAAACTATAAGAGATAGAAAAAAATATTTTCAATAAATGTTGAATGGTTTGAAAAGTATTTTACATAAATTATTTAAAAAAAAATTTTGTTAACATTTCCCCAATTAACATTTCCACTTCTTCTTATTACAATTATTAAAATAATTTCTGTAAAGTACTCTTCAAACCATTCAACTTTTATTCAAAATATTTTCTTCATTATATTCCCTTCGAATAAAAAAACCGATTTTCTTCAAAGTATTTCACCTTCTAAACTTACGAAAGGGCACATATAATAAAAAACGTATCTGTTATTTTTATCTAAAGTACAAGTTTATGAAAATCGGAGGCGGACACTTGTGTGGGTTTCCTTGTAAGGTATCTTGGGTCTAGTTGATGACAAGAAGAAAAGTCGTTAATCTTAACAACGAGTGTCGACGAGCATGTGCTGTAGAAAGATTAAATAGAAATGCAGCGCGACGTCGCATATTAATATTGCACTGGTAAACTTTATCAATTCAGGTTAATACAATTATTCGCGAATAATTGCCGCGCATTGCAACGATCGGACGATAGTAATTATTATTACACAGCTCCCGCTCACGTTCACTCGCACGATCGCGCTATTGTTCCGCTCATTCATTTACCAAACTTCGTACGGTGCATACGGGCGTGCAAACGTGTGTTTGAATAAAAGTGCAACGCCGACGTCCCAATAGACTGATGTGCGTAAACTTTGCAGCAACCGTAAGTGCATTAAATCACGAAATTCAGCAACGTTGAGACAATATGACTGATCAAATTGACTCATATTTATCATATAAAATGATGAAATAGAAATACGAAGGAGATAAAGAAATTACCAAAATTTACTCGAAACAATATATGTCACATTGGATAAAGTTCCGAAAAGTATTCACCCCGATTTTTTTAAAACTCAGTATTTCTACGTATATTGACGCGCTGATTGCGAATATTATAGTGAAAATTGGTGACTACTTGATTTTCATAGTGAAAACCATGAAAATCCCATAAAAATTATGGTTTTTTACGTTTATCTTAGTAAATACGGAAAATCATGATAAATATTTTAAACAAATGTTTTAGATCTCACTGAGATAAATATTTTAGGTCCTATACATTTTTACCGTACAAATGATAGTTTTCGAAGAAATCGAATATAAAGACCGTAACAACGTTGTTACGATCTTTATACTCGATTTCTGCGAATCCCTTCTGCGGGTTATTTCATCACGTAGACAATATATTTTCCCCGAATCGTGACGAAAAGAAATAAAAGAAAGAGGACTTACAGTTATAAAGGAACTCTAACAACTTTTTTTAAGAATATTTTTAACATTTTTGACATTTTGACAACACGGGAAAAATATCGAACGACTAGCGGGGGGCTGCGCCCCCCGCACCCCCCTAAAAACTAACCTAACCCTACCTATCGTTGCTATCTATCCATTAGCTGTCGGTCATTGTTTATTAAAAAGTTATTAAGAAAAAAAGTTAAATACTTTTTAACCGCAACGACGATAGTTAACGCTGTTACTGTCTTTATACTCCATTTCCTCGAAAACTATTATCCGTACGGTGAAAATATATAGAACCTAAAATATTTATCTCTGTGAGATCTAAAGCTTTTGTCTAAAACATTTATCATGATTTTTCGTATTTACTGAGATAAACGTAAAAAACTATAATTTTTATGGGTTTTTCATGGTTTTCATGGTTTGAAAATCAAGTAGTCACCATTTTTCGCTATGATATTCGTAATCAGCGCGTTAAAATACGTAAGAATACTGAGTTTCAAAAAAATTGGGGGTGAGTACTTTTCGGAACTACACCCGTCACATTAAATGTAATATGAAAATCTGACGTATAACTTTTAGTAAATTTATTACTGCATTAATACATCAAAAATTTTACACTATTGTGTTGCATAAATTTAATAATTAATTCGATATATTCCACCAATGTTTCCACCATTAATTATCTCACGTCTATCAGATCGGATTCGCCTCGCAACGTAGAAAGAATTGGCGTCTCATGATTATATTATTAAACACGTTTCTCGCCGTGTATCGCATCAGATATATGGAAGTAAAGTGAAAAACCGTTAATTGGAACGCCTATCCAGCCCGCCGCCGTCGTCGGTTCCTTTGTTCCTTTTCCGCAGCCTTTTGCGCGTGTACTGCCGTTCGTTTTTCGCCGGCAGCGCGTTGATTTTCCGCGAGGCGAGCGACAGTGGCCCGTGTAATTGCGATTGTAAACGAACCGCAATTTGTTCTAATCAGAAAGAGTCTCCCCTCCCTTCACCTCTGCCTCTCTCCCTCCCAACGGGCTTCCCAACCGGGCCGGTGAAATCCAAATTTCTGCTCAAGTCCCGGGAGGAAATATTTATCGATCCGTTGGCTTTCGGCGAACGACCGTAATTAAGCCGCTATTCTGCCCTTCGTCATATCGTACGAGAGAGCACGAGCCATTTCCAATTGTACAAAATGCTTGTGAAAGGACGTCCTTTTTTTCCTTCTCTTCGAACATTTTTTCTTCTCTTTTTTTCTCTTCTTTTGAAAAGAAACGACGACCGCAACGTCCGGTTAACTTTTAAAAAGTTCGATTTTTATTATACTATTAGATTTATTAGACTATGCTGTTTAATTAAACATTGACCTTGTGTCTTATGATAAACTTATGACAGCTTTTATTGGACTGTGAAATTTTTTTATTGTATTAAAGTTATCCATAAATAATCAAGTATTTACAAGACTCATTCTTATCGAGTAATTTCATAAAATTGTTACGTAAAAATCTAAATGTAACGTATGTAGATTTAAGAACGTATTGTAACTTATTGTAGATTTATTGCTGCGAACAAAAAATTTGTATTATATTGTATTATATTTGTATCATATTGTTATATTTTACGACGTAAATTTAATTATTAATTATTAATACAGTATATTTGTCTCATAAATATAAACAAATTGTAATTTCCACCATTCATTACCTCATGTCATGATAATCATGAAAGTCTATCTGAAAAACTGATACATCTTTATTTTTTATAAAAAAGACCCAGATAAACTTTTACCATTGTTACGATATAAGACAATCGAGATTGAAAATTTTACAACTTTTCTGAACTACGTTTATTGCACAACAAAAGCTGCAACTCTATAAATCATATTTGCAACTAATATCTTACATCGGTTCTTACTAATTTATTGAAATTTTTTTAGTTGTATTAAGGTTACCCATGATAGATCAAATATCTACAAGACTTATTTTTATCAGTGGCTATTTGAGCTGTGTAAACATGAAGAAAAATATTCTGTTAAAAAAACGATTACTTTATTTACTTCCTTTATAAGCAATGCTTATCTTTGACAACAAATATTTTCTTGATAATTATCTTTATTATCACATATATTCATCACATATATTTATCACATATATTTATATTTAAATTTGAGAAAAGTTCATTATGTACTCAAAATGAAAATTTTATGCAAACCGTATGTCATATGATAACTCGTAAATATCTACAATTTTTTTTTGTTTTTTTCTTAAGCTACGACTTTATGATTTTACGATTTACTCGTATATTTTCTTAGAATTGCAGCACTACTCTTCTTTTGATGACACATACACTCAAAAAATTCTAAAGTTACTCTTTTGCAATAAAAAAGTGGCAACATTACGAATGACAGTATAAACATGCAACTAGCTAACCACTAGCTCCGCACATGAACGCTGCTCTCGATTGTATGTTATTTTCTCTGCATTACAATTCACGGAGCTGCGAGAATAGGCCAGATGATTAAGAATTATTTGTTAAATTAAAAAATAGTAATAAAAATAGCAATAAAAAAATTAAATCAATAAAAAAGACTTCTTTCCACAATTGTTAATCGTTTATCAAAAAATAATTGCTAAAAAAGAAGACTTTTCTATTAAAAAAAACTGCATTTTTCTAAAGTTCCCCGGAATTTGGACTATTTTAAACTTCATATTCGAGTCCAGTAGGTCTAAAAATATAAAAATAGTCCGATTTCATAAATTTCCCTTGCAGAAAAATTTTAGCCTTTTTTCAGCATCATCTTTTGACGCTTATGATAAACTTATGACAAATTTGCAGATACATAAACTTATAAAATACAATATTATCAAAATATTAAACGAATATTTGACATAATTAATATTTCCTCGAATGCACTATGTCAATTTCAAGGAATAAAATTTCTCTCGAAAAATTGGAGTGATGAATTCTAATTAGAGTGATTTCTTTTATGGAACAAATTCACTCTATATTGGGCAGTGAATTCTTTTAATTTACTCTATATTGTGCAATAAATTCTTTCACTCAGTATCATGGAGTGAATTCTTCATTCTGTGAGATGATCAAGTCCTATCGTAACCGTTACGTCACCGCTGTGTCACATTTTTTAGTATAATTTATTAAATTTTAGAAAGCATATATATAAATAAAAATACTTAAAAAGCTATGTAAGCCCTCTATTAAATATTACTATTAACACTTAAAAAACTTCATCAATTTACGAGATAATATTGTATTTCGATTATAGAATATAAGTGGAGTTCTGCTAGGTGTGTGTTCAGAACTGCATTTGGATAATACGAAACATATTTACCAATCAATGCGAGATGACATAGTACGAAATACAGCTAGCTCAAAATCGGATTTCCCGAGTTCGATTCCGGTTGAGCGTATTTATCAAATGTAATAGTAATGAAATAGGTCAAATGGCATATGATCGAGAAAATTTCAAACAAAATCAGCATGGTGGGTATGGTGAGCATATAAAGAACAATGCATAAAAAAAGAATATTTATTTTACGTGTTAAAGATGTTTCATTTGACAAGAGTGAAATATTCATTTCAATCGAATGAAACATTCACTCGTACAGAATAAAAATTCACTTTATGGTTGAAATGGAACATTTATTCTTGTAAAAAATAAAATATTACTCCATTCGGAGTGTCGGCATTATCACTTAGAGTGAGTTTTCGTTTAAAGAATTCATATCCCAAGGAATTTAAAGAGCAATATATAATTTTTCTATGTGTATTACATTAATTTTCTTGTTTCTATGTTATTAATTTAGGTAAGATATTGAAATCATCATCGATTACAAATAAAATCTTTATCCATAAATAGTTAAATGCGTCTCATTTTGAAATATTTGATTAAGGTAAACGTATCGAATTACGCCACTCACAGCAAAGACTAATTTTTAAGAGATTATTTAAAAAACAATAAAGTGATAATAGGTACATTAGATAACACTAAACATTAGATAAAACTATGAATTTTATCTAATATGGTTAATATGGTAAATTAGCAAAAAGCGTATAAAAATTGAACATAAACAAAATTATTTATATGTACACAAGAATTAAGTGTGAATTGCAAATGTCCCGAATTACGCCCATTGAAATTGTTGGATCCCGACTTACGCCACTAAGATGTCCCAAATGACGCCACCATACTTGATCTATTTTCAATATAGATAATTATAGTAAAGGAAATGAAATTTTTACACCTGTTATCTATTCAAATATATATTTATTAATTCAAAATAATAAGCGTTTTAACTTGATTTTTTAGTTATGTTTTTCCAAAAAATGACAGACAACAAATTTCCCACCACCATCTCTCCTGTTACCTCCCTCTCACCTTCCTGTCTCCCCCCCTCTCCCTCTATGCCAACTACTATATAAAAGAAGACCTCTTAGGAGCAACTTGGCATCGTTCCTTCCTGATGAAGTGGACTGAAATATTCGCGAGACGTCGGAATCAAACAAAGATGAATCCATGCGGCTCAAACTCGGAAACCAAATCTAATAAGCATCTTAACTGCTACTAATTTGTTTTAAAATATTATTGCATATTTATGGCGGTTTTGTGTACATGATGTCTTTTACACGCACATAAATCCGCCACCTCTATTATATTATATTATACAAAAACCATATAATTGTACGATATTTTATTATCTTTTAATTCAGTTTAATTCATATTAATCATACAAAACTAAAACATTTTGTATCAGAACCCAAAAAATCTCATTTTACAGGTTATATTATCATAGAAGACATTTAAGAACAAGCTCAGTCGTAGATACTCAAGTATGAATCGTTTACATTTCGCCAGTACGGAAAAATGGTCCGATACTGAGTCAAAAAGCGGATGTCCGGTTTTGGTACTGGCTCAATACTGAGTCTAATATAAAAATATAGGCTCAATACTGAGCCTAATATAAAAAAGCTGTATTTTTGGTACTGGCTCCGTACTAAAGTTAGATACTAGATAATCGTACCGTACGTGTACTCAGATGTTACCGAAAAGTGTTTGCCGTTTTCGGTGCTGACCCAGTATTAAAAAGACTGTATTATTGGTACTGGCCCTGTTCGTAGAATCAATACTGGATACCCAAGTAAGAATCGTATACAATCTGCCAATAGAGGATATTGGGCCAGTATTGTGTCGGTACTAAAAAACGAACGACACCAATGTCCTTTATGGGAAAATGGAAGAAGTCACTAACGTGAAACCTAAATAGCTCAGTGGTAAGAACGCTTAACTGACAAGCGGAAGACTCGAGTTCTTGATTCCAGTCGTCGCTCCGAAGATTTTTTCCTCATATGACTATTAAAAATAGACCTGTATAGGTACAAACGAGAGCAGCCCGGCCATGGTCTGATCTTTCTTTCCGTACTGTATAGTTGTGATATTAATAACACAGGCCTACAATTTAAAAAAAGTTGTCTATGCTGGGGGTTTGACTAGGTGTACTATACGTATTTTGGGCTGCTGAATCCAAATCCGGTGTCAGATTTGCTCCATCACCCTTGAGTTTCCCGGAAAATCGAGGAAATCGTGAAAAGGAGCAGATATCCATGTTTTTACGGAGACATGTATTCAAGGAAAATTCTAAAGTGACGAATAAGCCTATAACCCCACAACCAACGTTGAAAATACATTATGTACTTCAACATCTGATGACTAGAATAACCCAATAACCCTATAACATATATACCATCATACATATTCGGTTTTAGTTCACCCATCAATCCTTTAACATCGCATAGATTAAAAAATCTAATCTGTACGTGCCCTATCATGGTCACATTCATGTTATTGTCCACGAGATGGAATCTTTTTTCTATTCGAAATATCAATTCTACAATATATGATCGTCGATCAGATAAATCCTGCTGCTTCAGAGGATGTTAGAGACGATGACAACTGCCCCGTAAGGGGATGTGTAGAATGATTCGTTTTCCATGTTGAAGTATTAGGTACAACTTTGCTTCCGCCGTTTTTTTTTTCCGAAATTCGAGGCTTTATTGTAAAAAACTGGTTATACATTTATGATTCAAAGTATTGTCCATCGCTGGCCACTACTTTCTCCCATCTTTCGGGCAGCGTACGAATCCTGCGTCGAAAAAACTGGTCATCTTTTGAGGCGATCCACGAATCGATCCAATTTCTTACTTCTTCATAAGACCGGAAGTGCTGGTCAGCCAGGCCGTGTGCCATTGATCGAAACAAGTGATAGTCAGAAGGAGCAACGTCTGGAGAATACGGCGGGTGTGGTAGGACTTCCCATTTCAACGTTTCCAAGTATGTCTTGACCACTTTCGCAACATGGGGTCGAGCATTGTCATGCTGCAAAATCAGTTTATCGTGTCTCTCGTTGTATTGCGGCCGTTTGTCTTTCAATGCTCGGCTCAAACGCATCAATTGCGCTCGGTACCGATCGCCTGTGATTGTTTCAGTCGGTTTTAACAGTTCATAATACACTACGTCGAGCTGGTCCCACCAAATACAGAGCATGACCTTGGAGCCTTGAATATTCGGTTTGGCCGTCGAAGTGGAAGCATGGCCAGGAACTCCCCATGATTTTCTGCGCTTGGGGTTATGAACCCATTTTTCGTCCCCAGTCACAATGCGATGCAGAAATCCCTTCCGTCTTTGCCTTTCAAGCAGCTGTTCACAAGCAAACAAACGCCGTTCAACATCTCTCGGCTTCAATTCGTACGGCACCTAATTTCCTTGCTTCTGAATCATTCCCATGGCTTTGAGGCGTTTTGAAATGACTTGTTGAGTCACTCCCAATGATCGTGCCAATTCTTCTTGATTTGGACATGAGTCTTGATCAAGTAATGCCTCCAATTCTGTATCTTCGAAAATCTTCAATCTTTCACCGCTATACCGATCTTTGACGTCAAAATCACCGTTCTTGAAGCGTTGAAACCACTCACGATACGTTCTTTCACTAATAGCGATCTCACCATAAGTATTTGAGAGCATTCGATGAGCCTCAGCTGCAGATTTCTTCATATTGAAGCAGAAAATTAAAACCTCCCGCAAATAACGAGAATTTGGCTCGTAAACTGACATTTTCAATCGAGAATAACTTTATAATGCAGACACAAATCGACTAATGTTTCTATGAGGTTATGTTGACAAATATTCAAATTTATTGTATGACGTCTATGATCTATTTATTTCGACCACCACTTACCGCTAAAGCCATCTATAGGAAAACGGCGGAAGCAAAGTTGTACACCTAATACATAATGTATTTTCAACGTTGGTTGTGGGGTTATGGGGTTATTCGTCTTAGAATTTTTCTTGAATGTCATGTCTCCGTAAAAACCTGGATATCTGTTCCTTTTCACGATTTCCTCGATTTTCCGGGAAACTCAAGAGTGATGGAGCAAATCTGACACCGGATTTGGATTCAGCAGCTCAAAATACGTATAGTACACCTAATCAGATCTCCAGCATAGACAACTTTTTTTAAATTGTGTGTAATTGTATAAATAGTGTGATATTAATAATTGTAAAAATTACTAGTAATCGATACTGGCTCAGTACTGGGAATAGGTACTTCGTCAGTGCTAGGAATCAGTACAGTTTTTTATACTGATACAGTACTGATCTTCGGTACTGTGACAGTACTGTTTTCCGATACTGGCCCTTTTCTATCATTCCAGTATCACACCAATACTAAACCCGTACTGGCATCTAGTACTATGCCAGTAACGTTTACCATAAATCGGTACTGGTCCACTTTGATGCCAGTAGTAAGTTTCTATTTAGATAGTCAAAAGTGACGGATTCTCGATATGAGCTTTTGAAACTGCTTTTCACGGAAAATAACGTTATATTTTCATATATTTACTTTGACGGAGCCATTTAATATACTTTCACGACTGTTTTCTGGGAATTCTTTGACACTTTTAAGCAGTTATGTTTTATTACGCGTACAAGACAAGTTAAGGTGGCGCTATTTGGGTCATTGGCGTTATTCGGTACTTTTACCTTACCTAAATACTTTTAACCCTCTCTAAAAGAAGACATGTAAGAGATTTGATTGTTGCCGTTTTTCCGCGATGCTGATTGGTTTTCTCGCTTAGCTCACTTCATGTGGGCTGCGGCTTGCTTCGTGTCGTTTGCGCCTGTTAAATTACCAGGCAAATAGCTGTCATCGCGTTGGTTAAGTTACGAAAAAAAATAGAAGAGATATGTCTCTCCCTGTCTCTCCCTGTCTCTCTCTGCCTCTTCCTGTTTCTCACTGTCTCTCTCTGTTTCTCCCTGTCTCTCCCCGTTTTTTCCCGTCTCTCCCTGTCTCTTCCTATAATTATTAATTAATTAAAGTATATTTTAATTTAATTTAATTTTTATTTAATTTTTAGTTTACATTTTTTATTGTTTTTAATTTTTAGTTTACATTTTTTATTGTTTTTTATCAGCTATATGGTGCGCGCGTAGCGCTCGCATGTAATATTCTAGTATGTACCTAAAATCCTTTACATTTCCAAGGATTATTTTTGTTTTTGGTTCGAAAACCCAACCTCTAGAGATTTCGATGAAAACAGCTCAACACACACCGCCCAAAATCGCGGACTCGCAGTGTGCCCATGCGCGTTAATTCGGTCGCATTTAATCTCGCGTCTCGCGCGTTCGTTGTTTCAATCGCTCGCGCCATTGTGCGATCCTATTCTGCCCTTTCATAAATTTTAATTCGCCGCTTTATAACGGAGTTTATTCTCGGACGATATATTAATGGGGCAACGGTCTGGACGCGGGCGACGAGGTTTATTACGCCCGGCCGGCCGAAATTTTCGCGGAAACGTAATCGCCGGCGCGGCTCGGCGCGATATCTCCGTCAGGGAATTTTTATTTCGCGAGAATTCACCGTGGGGTGCAGTTACGCGTCCCCGCTGATTTACGGGATAGCCATATGCAACGTTTCCAACGGCGGTGTCTCCTTATTTTCTGCGGCGCCGCGTGTTGCGTCACCTACGCGTTTCACCACACGGAGCGAACATGCACGATTGTTGCGCGAGAGAGAAGCGAAAAGGAGAAAGAAAAGAGAGAAAGAGAAGAAGGAAGAAGGAGAGAGCGGAGAGAGAAAGAGAAAAGGCATACAGATAAAGAAGTCAGAGAGAAAAGAGCAAAAATAAAGAGGAAATTATAAAGAATAAAATTATCAAAATAAAAAGAAACAGAGAAAGAAAGAGACATTTATTTGCCCCAGGATATCCTCATTAAGAGCATAATGCACATACAAGTAAAAGAGTACAAGCGAAAAAGTAAAAATAAAAGAAAAGTAAGAATATAAATGGAAAATATGGAATAATAAAATTGATGAGGAAACTCGCTTAATGAAAGGAATTAACAGAAGGAGTAAGAATATCTTCCGTGGTAGTTAAGATTTTACTAACGGATATGGGTATAGCCATTTCCAAACTGAATTTGAGGATTTGATATTATTTTACAACTCGTGCAAATGTATGTTTGATATCTACATCTAATAATGAGATATAAACATTAATATTAGATAGGATAGAGTGACCCCAAATTCGGATCATATTTTTAAAACTCTTCTCGTTGTTAATAGTTGCTCTCAGTGAAATTTGTTCAACATCAAAATGTTACTAATATTTAATCGTGAATTCCTGAAATTGATCCACATTAGGGTCCGGGAATCAAATTAGGATCAGCAATAGAATAGTTTAATCTTCAGATATTTAATAGACAAGAATCTCACGAAAAATATGCAGCTGGATATTTACTGCATTACTTACAAAACAGAAATATATCAACTCACTCGCATTTGAACACAAGTCCAAATACGAATTAAAATTTAAAACCTTTTTAAATTACTGAGGTTTTATTTGAAACTTAAAATAAAATACTAATTGACAACATATAAACAGAGGCGTTGAAATTATTAACAGACAGCATAATGTCCATAATTGTCTTTAAGATATCTTATGTCTCGATTTTAGATATTGTATTGTTTGGAATTTTAAAACATAGCATTGTTTGATAAATTGTTTGAGTTTTAAAAAAATAAAACTAAATAAAAAGCAGTAAAAATTTGATGTAACAAGGTAGTATGAGATAAATAAAATGAGTACTTTGAAAAGTTAAGTTTCTGTATAAGAGTAGAATGTAACTATGTTTAATTTAAAATAGAAATAATTTTTATTGTTTTCAACAAATTCGTTACAATATTAAATAAGATAATTAA
Source organism: Odontomachus brunneus (assembly GCF_010583005.1). Taxonomy (NCBI): domain Eukaryota; kingdom Metazoa; phylum Arthropoda; class Insecta; order Hymenoptera; family Formicidae; genus Odontomachus; species Odontomachus brunneus. The sequence goes on from NW_022639534.1 coordinate 920,268, forward strand.
ATATAATTTAAAATATAATTTCTTAAATTATATATTTTAATTATAAATAAAATGTTTATATTATATTTACCATTGAAATAATCCTTAACTTATAGAAAAACAATATTTACTGGGAATAAAATGTTGATCTTTAGTTATTCTCAGCAAATTGCAACAAATTTATAGCGCTGGCAATGTGCGTTTCAGTACTACTCACGTTTCTTTCATCGCATTAAATAAAATAAGAAAATCTGAAAATTCTAAAGTTTATACCTTCTTGCAACTTTCTGCAAAACTTCATAAAAATATTGATCGATGAATCGAAAGCAAAGAGATTTTACTTACGTGCCTTCGAAAGACGCTTCAACTATGCCACTACATTTACTGTCATTTACGTGCTTTGTTTTCTTTCCTAGTTGACCGAAAAAAAACGTTAATAAAAAAATGCCTTTTCCAACAGCGACATATAAAATAAGTTTATTAACGTTCGAGAGACCAAATTTAAACGAATAATTTTAAAATATCGCTCATTAGCGACACGTCAAATTTTTGACCCGCATTTAGTACCTGACCTGAAATTGGTTATCCTACCTTATAGAGAGATAAAACTCAATACAATCAAAAGACAAATAAAAATTAAACGTTGTTAACATCACGTGATCTATAAAAAAATGTATATTGCATTCAAGTAACTGTTACTTGTTCTAAGTATTTCATATATCCATAAATTTCTCATAAATTTATCATCAGTATGAAATTTATTCAAAATATATTCGAAATGCTAGCATTCTAAGTTTAGCATTTCAATGAAGATTATTAAATAAAACAAAAATTAAGTTTAGCATTTCAATGAAGATTATTAAATAAAACAAAAATTCAGTTTGCTTATTACATGAAGATGAATCAACTTTTTCTTCAGTCTTATAATATTCTTATAATATTCTTATAAACAGAATAAATATTTTGTTTTTTAGTATATGATAGTGAGCTATTATAATATTCTTATAAACAGAATAAATATTTTATTTTTTAGTATATGATAATGAGCTATGATCTAACCATTATGGTTTAAAATTTATGACGAGTATATGTTAAAGGTATTATCAAGAAAATATTTTTCTTTAAAGATAACTATTACTTTCTTTCTCTCTAAGGTATTATCAAGAAAATATTTTTCTTTAAAGATAACTATTACTTTCTTTCTCTCTAAGGTATTATCAAGAAAATATTTTTCTTTAAAGATAACTATTACTTTCTTTCTCTCTAAGGTATTATCAAGAAAATATTTTTCTTTAAAGATAACTATTACTTTCTTTCTCTCTAAAAAAGAGGAAAATAAACTCAGTAATCACTTGTAAAACGATCTTTTTCTGTATATTTACAGTCTATTACTTCGTAGTTTAAAACTAAATAAATAAAAAATTTATTTATTGTAATTCTTTATTTTTTGTCCATGTGTATGTATGTGTGTGTTTGCGTGAAGTAATGAACTAAATCACGCAACATTAACAGCTTTGGCTTTTATTTGTCTTTTAATTGCGTTGAATTTTATTTTCCAGAGCTTTGCACTTCATATTTGGGGTTGGAGAGATAAAGATATAGAGAGAAATAGAGAAGAAAATAAAGAAAGAGGAAATAAAAGAGAGTGAGAGCAAGCGAGAAAAAAAGGCAGAAGAAGCAGAGAGGTAGAAATAAAATAACGAGGGAGCCGTGCGAGCGCGCGCGGAAACGAATTATTGGTAATCCTCGATTTGTGCATTGTTAACGCGTTTATCGAGAGCCACTCGCGTAAATTAAATTCGCGCGAGACGAAAATTGTTTTCGGGCGCAAAGGACGAATTCGCGTGCGCGTGCGTTTGTTGAAACGTTACCTCGTTGTCTATGCCGTGCCGTGCAGTGAGTTATGTGTACAGTCGGAAGCGAAATGGTTTGAACACTTCTTCTCTAGTGAAGTTACCCATCTAGTTGTCACATTTGAGGATCACTGCCGACGAACTTGCGCAGAAATCGATTATGACAGATGCCGAAATGACAATACGTGGTGTGAATATAAATTTTATCAGAGCAGACCCGAATTTCAAAGTTAGACCCGAATTAAATCGTTACAATAATGGTATTCGAAGAAAATTTAAAAATCTTGCACTAAGAGACACTCAATCTAAACTGCAAATAAAGAAAATGTAAATATTAAAATAATGCATTCTCTCTCTCTCTCTCTCTCTCTCTCTCTCTCTCTCTCTCTCTCTCTCTTTCTCTCTCTATTTTTGTTTCAATCTCTGTTTCTATCTTTGTCTTATCTTTTATTTACTTTCGTGTCACGCATTGTTATTTCAACTTCTATTACAATCGCGTGAGTCCATGAGCAATGATTCCCAAATGTCGCGACAAAATGGGTGTTACCAAGTTCACTAGAAAAAAGTGTGCCAACCGTTTCACTCTCGACTGTACACAGTGGTAGAACAGTGAAATCAATGTCGCATGAAGTTTAACTTTTCCGTTCGAGCTTTTCGATTATCCTTCCATTTTCGCGACGAGAGGAAGAAGTGATTATTGCAAAACTGATGACACGGAAACTACGTCCTTGCGTGTCGAGTTCGCGCATAGGGGAGCCCGGGGCAAGATGCCACACTCTTTCCAGAGTTTCAAAATTACAACTTTCCAGATAACTAATTATTTTGATGTACAGACATGATAGAAGCAACTTTTCTCTTCTCTCCAAACTTCTTGGAGTGAAAAGTGGTAATATTTTCACTTGAGGCGATAGTGAAAATACTATCACTCGACATCACAAGAGTGAATGTTTCATTTAAGATTAAAGTGGGTTCTGATTCTATATGATGTTTCAGTTGATTAGAGTGAATGTTTCCCTGGCTGTGGAATATACGCATTTACTTTTAAAGGGACTAGAACGGTTTAAAATCTTCAAAAAATCGATTTTTTGGGTTTTTACATAATCGTTTAGTACATTTCTTTAAGAACATTTTGGCGCAAAAAGAATCTTGATATTCGCAAAATTGAGTTTAGGAGAGTGAAAAATGTGAAGCAACGCGCGGTCGGCGAAGCGCACGCGATCATGTAGTGTACCCAAATAGAAACATCTCAGGAAAAACTGATTAGTGGCCAGTAACTAGACAGTTTTTATTGGCTAGGATTAATTAGACAGTTACTGTTTTGAAACTTGGCAGAAAATACTGGCTATTTTTTTATGGCCAATTACTAGTCATAAACTAGACTTGAAATAATAATAAGTAAATACTGGACAGTTTCTGTCCATTAAAAATGGACAGAACTCTGAAAATACTATTTAGTATTTCTTGAGTAGTTTTTTTATCAGAAACTATGCAAAAAAATAGTAAGTAAAAATTGGATAGTTTTTGCCCAGTAAAAACTCTGAAAATACTGTTCAGTATTTTTGGCCAGTTATTTGTCAGAATCTATACAAGAAAAATGGTAAGGAAATGCTGTGTATTTTCTGTCCAGCAAAAAATCGGAAATTATTGATGAATTTTTTCAGATAATTCCTGGCCAAAATAAAATAAAATATTATATTAAAGATGAAAAAAATTTTTTTAAGTGAAAATTATAAAAATTTAATTTTAATAAAATTATTGTTTCGATACATATATAGTTAAATTATTTATAACTATTAATAAACTGAAAAAAATAGATACTGATCAGAAACCGATAAAAAAATGCTTATAAAATAGAAAAAACTACATAGAAACTAGTAAAAAACTATTTAGAAACTACTAATAAACAGATTAGATATTGATCAAAATCTAGTTAAAAACTGATCTGAAACTGTCCAGTTCAACTGTCCAGTTTTTGACAAAATGAGCATTGACCAAACCAATCAGTTTCTAGCTAAGAAAACTGGCTAAAAACTAGCTAGTTACCAAAAATTCCTGGACAGTTACTGGTCAGAAACTGGATAAATTTCTACTCAGGTAAGAAATGTATATATTGTTTATTTAAAACAAACTGATAAACACTAATAATTGTTCGAAAACTTAGAAATAATAATATCGGAAACAAAAGCTATAGGCATGTGAAGGTCACTACTAACAAATATAAGAGAAACAACAAAGGAGACAAGAACAGTCGGTCGGCCGGTAATAGAAGTAGTCGATTGTTTATTTTTCAAAACAGCATTTTCCATTCGTTTTGCTACAATTACTCAACAACTAAAGATATCGACTTGATCTTTTTTTTTAATTAAAGATAAAGACGTACTGCATAGATTGAGCCAAAGTTTGCATATGAAAAATAATTTTTTAATACCGTTTTACAATAAATAACTGGAATTTTTAGACATTTTTGGGTTTTTGTTCGCTATTTCTTTAATTTTTGAGATTTTTAGTTCCATTTTGGTTCAATCTATAGAGGGAAATCTTATCTACAAAATGACGCCTAGCGCATTAAAAAATTCCAACTCGTTTTTCCGGAATCGTGGCAAAACCGCAAAAACGTTTTTTTAATTTAACAATATCTCACTCAATTATTAATATTTTTTGAACTTCTACCGCTTATTGTATTTTTAAAGGTATGTATAAAAACTAAAAAAAAAACAAACTTTGTGTATGTTTATTCGTTAGTCCACAATCGCCATTCGAATTTCTCTCAATTTTCAGAAGATAAAACTATCCTAGTCCCCTTTAAATTTCTCATGAAAATATACACTCAAGAATTCACTCTATAAGAATGAAAAATAACTCGAATTCGAGTGATTCGATTGTCACTCTACTATTCAAGTGCAATTTCACTCCAACAAATTTAGAAAATAGGTTTCTGTGCCAGCGACATGATTCTATAAACCACATATTTTCTTCTGAAATAACCGAAATACGATGCTACAAAGTGGCCATCTTGTCCTGGTCAAATTGGCTAGCAAGCTAAAATAAGAAAGTCACATATGAAATACGTACGACCTTGCACTTCCAAAAATATTTTATCGTTTAGAACTATTTTATAATAACTAAGATCTACTATTGCTGTTTTGTTCCGGAAAAAAGCAGTATAACAACATATTTCTTATAGCTAGGATATACAATTTTTGTTTTTTATTATACATTAGTATAAGACCAACTTTATCTCGTCCATCCATATACTCGATTTCAATTATATTATGAATGAAAATTATTTTTGTTAACCGAAACGTCATATGTTTTGCAGGAAACTTCGTTCTAACGAATAATACATCTCTTAAATTCACGATGAAGAATATTAACATTAGATGTCGAAACACACGAAATTGTACTTAGCAGCTCTTAAGGAAATTGTAAAACTCAGTGTCGTATTTTCAATAGCATATATCAAAGATAAACTTATTATTTATTGAAAAAAAGTTTCTATACATTTATTTCTCATATTCCCATATAAACTGATTATTAAATCATTTATTCATTAGTTCAATGTTGTGTGTTGCGAAAAAATATGATCTCAAATGAAAATTAAGGATTGTGAACAAAGATTTACTGTCTATGTTTGAGATAAAGACCAAAAGTAATTTCAGCTCGTGCATCTGACTTATTTCAAACAACGAGATCCTCCCGTTTGGCAATATGGGAATATGAGAAATAAATGTATAGAAACTTTTTTTCAATAAATAAGTTTATCTTTGATATATGCTATTGAAAATATGACACTGAGTTTTACAATTTCCTTAAGTACAATTTCCTTAAGCTGCTAAGTACAATTTCGAGTGTTTCGACATCTAATGTTAATATTCTTCATCGTGAATTTAAGAGATGTATTATTCGTTAGAACGAAGCTTCCTGCAAAACATATGACGTTTCGGTTAACAAAAATAATTTTCATTCATAATATAATTGAAATTGAGTATATGGATGGACGAGATAAAGTTGGTCTACTAATGTATAATAAAAAACAAAAATTTTATATCCTAGTTATAAGAAGTATGTTGTTATACTGCTTTTTTCCGGAACAAAACAGCAATAGTAGATTTGGCAATTGCACCAAAGAATCGCTAGATATCGGTTCTTATATGCCATTTTTTCCACTGCTTCTACACTTTAGATTGTTTTCTTAAATTAATCTCTTCTTTTTTTTCTAACTATAATATTATTCCGATTTTAATGAAACCCAAAGAGAAGTACCCATGTCTCCCCCCCCCCCCC
>NW_022639534.1:926652-930922 GCF_010583005.1 Odontomachus brunneus
ATTTCATAACAATTATCAAATATCTGCTCATAACTGTAATATATTTCATATTAAATATTTAACACTAAGTAACTATTACTAAATTATTTAATTGATGCTACTGTAAATGCAACTACGTCATACTTCCGATCTATTAAATATTTGGTAATTATTATCATATTTAGTATTAGTTACTAAGGATTCAATGAATTTCTGTAACTAAATGCAGTTTGTTATAGTTACCAGTCTTTCCTCTCAGTGTGTAAGAGTTCAGCCGCGAACTGAAAACACACACACGCGACTTCTAATCCACCCGGTACGTAAGATGACGGATTTATATTTTCGCGTCACAAGTTCGATCGTACAAATACCTGTTCGTTATTAGCCCGGTGGGCATCGTAAGTGCTTTTCCAATACCGAGAATTATCCAATATTTCAATTACCAGCACACAAACGGACGCACACACATACACACACGCAGCTCTCGCTCGCCGCTTTCCCACTCACGTAAATTGCGATTCTTTCGTACACACAGCATATACGGACCGTACATAGGAGAGGATAATAGCGTGGAGCATCGAATACGAGTGATTAAGCGAAATGTGCTCGAGAAGTCTCTCGCGATTGTGGAGTGGTGTTGCCGGCGCGATACGCCGCGAGGATATTTCTCCTTTTCACGGGGAGGAACTTTCGCGATAGACAATGGGCGTTATGGCGTATAACGATCGATGTAACGGCTCGCCGAATTGATGATCCCGCGGCATTACGAGGATACGGTCGCTCGAGAGGAGCCTCGAGAACTATTTCAATTCTCGTATCGATTGTAATTGGAGGGAGGAGGGGGATGTTGATGGATCGTAAGAGGATCATTGAAGATGTGCGGGCGTGCAAGAAGCGGCTCGCGGAAGATATCGCTGAACGCACGCAGGTAGAAAGCTCTCGTTTCCTTGATACCCGTCGACAATCCCGTGAAATTCCTAAAGATAATACTTCTGTAACTCTTCCGACTTGCTCTTTCTCCTGCGCGAGAGAAGAGGGAGATAAAGAGAGAGGGAGAGAGAGAGAAAGAAAGAGGGGAAGAAGGAGAAGCAGAAGAGAGAGCGAGAGAGAGAGAGAGAGAGAGAGAGAGACAGAGAAACAGATAAAGAGTGAGAAGGAGAGAGAGGGAGAGAAATAAAGAGGAAGGAGATAGAGGGAGGAGAGAGAGAAAGAAAGAGGGAAAGGAGAAGGAGAGAAGAAGCGAGAAAGAGAGACAGAGAAACAGATAAAGAGTGAGAAGGAGAGAGAGGGAGAGAAATAAAGAAAAAGGAGATAGAAGGAGGAGAGAGAGAGGGATATGTAACGCCGAATGCATTTTCCCCGTCTTTCACTTCAGCGGTAATTCAAAACGCGCGATATCGAACTTACGAAAGTACGCCCCGTTGGCAAGGATATGTACGATAATTCGTGATGATTTATAAAACTCTCGGATTTATCGCGAATGTTATTTCAAAATCGCCAAAATAAATTTCCGTGCGAGGAAAATCGAAAACCCTGGTAATGTAGTTCCGACCAGCATCGATTTAGACGCTACAACACGCGAAAGAAGTCCCTACGTTAAAATCCATTTTTGGATAATCCATAAATCACGACGGGGATTCAGGATAAAATTCTATTTATAATTTTGTGTGTCGTATGTATTGTGTGTGTGTGTGTGTGTGTGTGTGTGTATGTACAGCGTAGAAAACATCCTGGAAAATCGGAGCCACGAAAGTTCGTCCACAAAATTAGAAATCGCGTTCCGTTTCTCATGAAAAGACAAATTGACAGTGATTCGTGGATATGGAGGACAGTGCTGTCATTTTCGTCTATTCGGAATTTTTCAATGTTATCTGAGTAGCCCTTTATTTCAAATGTTAGCACAAGTTCGATAATTTTGAAAACACGATTTAATAGTATTTTTTTTTCTTAAAATAATATACAATACAAAAGTTCTCAAACTATAATAACTTCTAGTAGTGCACATATCAGTTGTTAAATATATGATAGAAAATATAAAATTGCCAAACTAATATATATCTATCATTTTGTTCTTTTTTTGTCAAGTTAAATAACTAATTTTTTAATTAAAATGACTTAAAGAATTAAACGGTTTATATTTCTTTTATAAATTTCATGAATAATAAGAATTACATTAAGACTGAATAAAGAGATTGTTATAATTAATATTTAATTTTTTTATGTTAATACTTGATTTCTTCATATAAATAAATATTCCTTAAAATAAATGAGAAATGTAAATAAATATCTCTATAAAATCTTTGCCTTACTAAATTGAAAAGTTCACAAAATATAATAAAAATAATATATCGTTTACTAAAAAGAGATTTGCAAGAACCCTACGCAAGGTAAAAAAAATCATGGGACTTTTTATAAATAATAAATAATAAATAATAAATAATAAATATAAATAATAAATAATTTTGTTAATTATATTTGTATTAGCAAATCAGCAACCTCCAAATAACAAGTTTCAAATGAATTCAGTTGATTTTGAAAATTCTGTCCGCCATATTGGAACCACCATTTTGAATTTTGTATTTTTCATATCGGATTCAGCGATCCTAACAACCTTCGGATAACAAGTTTCACGAAATTATATTCATTAGAAAGAAACATGCAACAAAGGATTAATATTACATGGATTTCTGCAGTGTCTGTAATCCTATAACATGTCTTATTGCGAAAGTATTACTCCATCTTCTTCTTTTTAATTTTATTCAACATCAATTAAAAATGCACCGTTATAAATCTGCGTAATTTTTATAAGAAATCACAAACCTGCTATTTTGACTGCTCTGACAGTGTCAACTGCAACACTCTCTGTGTAATGATAATCATCTATTCGCGCGAGAGAACTTCGTAAGTCGATTCGGAAAGCGAAAGATAGTGCAGAGCATGCGGCGCGAGCTGCTACTTCCAACAGGTTTTCTAACGCGTGACTGGGGTCGGCTGGCGGTCACGATAGCGAGGACGAGGGGGAGGGGAAAATCGATATCGTTATGTACTCAGGTAATGTCACTCTTCAAAGAGCCTCCCATTCTGCTGGCCGACCGCTAATTACTTTCCGATCAGTGGAACGGCACGTCAAAGTTGCTTTGTCAAGAGCCGCGTTTCATGGCTGCGTGAAACCTCGAGTTCCGTGTACATTTCATTAAGTATCCGGGGAACAAGGCATGCCGCCAACGAGAGGATGGCTTTCGTTTACGGCGCGCCGTACATACGATACGGCGTAAAGGTCAGACAGGCCGAGGGGAGGAGGGCTCGTCTCTCTGACGAATTCGTCGCTGATCTCGTCGGCGCCGCGGCGTGACGATCGAACGTCAACGGATTCGTAGTCCCGTCATTCCTTCCGCCGAATTGGCGCAAGAACGGCGCGACAAAGTGATCGTCGTGTGAACTTGAGCTTTTACTTTCACTGCGCGGCTCTCCCTCAAGTCATAAATAATTTCCTGCGATAAAACGCACTCGACTCACACACACACACGTGGAACATTCATGTCTAACGATATAAATAATGCATTTACTTATCACGGAACTTTTGAAGGATTGTGATAATCGATAAATTGAAATAGAGAACGAAAAAATGGTCTATTGATCGATTTTTCAAGCGTGACCTTCATTCTTTTTGTCCAACGTTTAGAAGTGGTGAGGCACTAGGAAAATAATCAAAAACTATATATATATGAAATAAAAAATTTTTTTAACAAAAATAAGCCGCCCTCTAGGATTGCAAGAGCCCTTAAAAATATGAAATAATTTTGATTCAATATATTCGTATATACCTACAATTCTATTCTAGGTTGCATTCCAAAACGTTCTTTTTGAAGAAAATTTTATTTAATATCTACAGTTCACGTTACATAAACTATAGAGTATCGAGTAAAATTTCCTTAAAAAGAATGTTTTGGAACGCAACCCTTCCCTTATAGAAATATCATACTAAGAATCATTGATTAATTACTTATTTTCAGTATTAAAAGTACAGTATTTAGTAATATTCTGTGATTCAAATACAGCTTTTAGTACTCAAGTATTTCAAATCCTACCTTATGATTGATTTCAATACTTAAATATTGATATGTAATACTTCGTCCAGTGATAAAATACTTACGCAGAACATTGACAATATTTAAATACTAATATATAATACTTTGCTAAGTGATGAAATACTTACGCAAAGTACTGTTAAGATTAAAAGTATTAACTCAGACAACATACAATATTAGTAAGTTATTAGATAAATATTTAT
>NW_022639534.1:931769-932817 GCF_010583005.1 Odontomachus brunneus
TTATTTATAATTATTAAATTAATAAAGAAATAAGAAAATCGAAATTTAAATTGGTAATGTACCTTAGAAAAAAATTATTTAAATGAAAGAAATATATTTTGTTACATATAATTTCCTAACTTAAAAAAATATTTGTTAAATTTTAGAAAATATATAATAAATATAAAGAAATATTTTTTTAAATTTGTAAAATAAGCTGTAAAATTATGAATTTATAAATAAAAAAAGTGATTTCTTTGATTTAAAATATCTATATATATAAGAATAAAGAAATAATTTCTTTACAAGGAGAAAATTAGTGTTTTTAAATGTAAAAACTGTTTAAATAAATATTTGCTTGTTTTAAAAGTAAATAAAATACAAGTAAATCATTTTATAAATCTGAATAAATTATTTTCTAATATTAAAAGTATTTTTTTGTTTCGAATTAAAGTTTCTTTTATTATCAGAAAAAAATTTATTTAAATTTACAAAATAATTTATTTTACTTACTTTTATAACATGTAAATATTTTTTAAATATACTTTCTACATACTTTTTAAAACATATATTTTAAAAGAAGCTATTCTCTTCTTTTAAATAAATCATGTGTTTTCGTATATGGATATACCATATGTACACAATATAAAGTGTCTCTCAATCAAAGTGACAGTAACGCAGTAGGTAAGGTGAACGACACAAGAATCAGCCCAAGTAACAGACTCACGTCAAAATGACGTAAAAAACTGGTCATAACTGGTCGAATAACGTCAAGTGACTAAATAGCGACGTCTTTTTGTGACATCTTAATGACATTTCTATATAACGTCTTAAAAACGTATTATTAACGTTTAGAGACGTCATAAAACGTCATTAAGTCGTCTAAAATGTCGTCATCGATCTGTGACAATAGACTATCATTTTGACGATATTCTCACGATATTTTTGATCATTCCTTGGTTATTTTTTATCCTGAACTTACTTAGATTTGGATGTCATTTTGACGTGTCTGCTACCTGGGAGAGGTCTCAGGCTCGAATCTCAGCAATGCCCATACAGCACAGAAGCT
>NW_022639534.1:933203-933883 GCF_010583005.1 Odontomachus brunneus
ATTATCATTTTGACGATATTCTCACGATATTTTTGATTATTCCTTGATTATTTTTTATCCTGAACTTACTTAGATTTGGATGTCATTTTGACGTGTCTGCTACCTGGGAGAGGTCTCAGGCTCGAATCTCAGCAATGCCCATACAGCACAGAAGCTTGCAGCAACATTGCTACAACGTTGCAAGATTGCATATTGCAGTGCAATGTTGCAGAGACTTTGCAGTGACATTAATTTGCAATATTACTTTAGCAATATTGCAGTAATATTTAAAAAAATATTACGAATATAATATATTTTATTTATTTACTAGTTATTTTTGTTACTTGTATTTCAAATTCAGTAATGTTTTACATCAATAATACTTATAGAATAGTACTTAGAATAGCACTCGTTAGTGGCAATCATTAATTTGTCTTATTGCATATTTTTTATACTTCTTATACCGTTTTTTCGGAGAAAATACTTTCTTTAGATTTAATATTCGTACTTGTTTAATTTTGTGGTTTTTTTTTATTTCATTAAAATATTATATTCTTAAACGAAATATCATTTTTTAAAATGGTGAAAATAAAACTTTTATTTTGTTCAAGGAAACCATGTCATTTGATGAAACAATTGTTTCTACTAACAACTATTGTTTTAAATAATATTTTTTAAAAGTTTATCTCAAAATTTAGTAA
>NW_022639534.1:933893-945402 GCF_010583005.1 Odontomachus brunneus
TATTCTTAAACGAAATATCATTTTTTAAAATGGTGAAAATAAAACTTTTATTTTGTTCAAGGAAACCATGTCATTTGATGAAACAACACTATTGTTTTAAATAATATTTTTTAAAAGTTTCTCTCAAAATTTAGTAATTCGATTTGTTTAATTTGGATTTTCTTGAATTTTTTAATTTTCTTTTGTTGGATTAATCATTATAACATTTTGTTAAAAATGTAAAAGTAATTATCACTGGTTCACTACATTACATCAATATTCATCGCATATCGAATGTTGCATTGTTTCAATATCTATCAACAAATTATCCAATAAACAACAAGTAAAAATTATATAACTATTATTTGGTGTTTGCTAGGTATGTTATAATATACTGTGAACAATATAAGGATACATTATATAAGCATGAATTGTAAGAACATCGTTGGAGTCATCAGAGTCACCGCGTGCGCGCTCGATCGTCAGGTTTAAGCAACAGTTTAATGCGGTCAGGACATGGGTGGGGTGACCAGTGGTATACTGCTTGGGATCGAAATTATCGCAGAAAGATTCATGAAAGTTTTGGAATGTGTTGACAACCTTCGATATCTAGTAGTTTATGAGACATGAGAAAATTAGGAATATAAGCATATTTTTGTAAACATTATGATTTTCTCATTTTTCACCTTCGCATAATAATTCTGATATTTGATTACTATCAATATTTAACAGTGATTTTATTATCAGTATTCACCAGAAATTAAGTACTGGCCAAAAAATTACTGAATTACTGGTAATATTTAATCACTAATAATTTTTCAGTATTTCTTAGTATGATATTTCTATAAGGAAATTATACTCCAACGATATTAGAAATTGGCGCAAAAACCTGAGTGATTGAGTTAATAATCATTCCTTTCCTATTATTTATCTTCTTATAGCTATATAATTCGTTATTTACCTTTATTTGTCTTTTTCGTAGCGATTTTTAATATATTTAAGAATATTAGAATAAGATTGCAGATAAAGAATAATTAATAAGAATATTAATCCAAAATTGTTTTATATTTCTTAGGTTTCTTGAGATTTTTTAAAGCAGATTATTTTTTTTAAGTTTTCTTATTTCACATATAATTTTTTTCTTAATTATTTACTAAAAGTTTGTTTTTAAAATGTAAAATTAAATTTCCTTTTTAAGTTAATCGGAAATAAGTTTTATCTCTATATTTCTAGATCTTCTTAGATCTTCTTAGATCTTTTTAGTTTAAAAAAGTAATAGAAACATCCAATTCCCACTTGAACAAATTTAAGTAATAACTTTAATCTGCACGAAAGATTACAGTTATTATTGTTTTTCTTTCATATAATTTTTTTCAATGTTACTATGTTTTTAATAGTTCAGAAAGTAAACTGTCAGTAAGGATTGTCTTGCTAAGAAGCATAATAAACTTGGCATATTTTAGTAAGTTTTAATAGGATATTCCACTTCCTAAAATATAAATAGCACATGTGAAATAAAATGAAATGAAATTACTGCATAATATCGATCTATTCCTCGGCTACAAATTCTTATTGTAATTTTTCTAGTAAAATTCTCTCCATGTAAGAGAACTATCTAGATAACATATTGAACAATTTACAAAAAAGTTTCATCCTAATATCTCTAACGGTTCTAGAGTTATTCTATACGTACGCAAACAAAGAAACATACATACAGGATAAACGGAGAACTTCTTTTGTTTAAAATCAGTGAAAAGATAATACAGATGTGTTGTTCTACTACTTAAGATAGTTATTTCGTGAATGGAACACCGAAAAATTAGTATTCTTGTTTTTAGAAAAAATCCTTTAAAATAGGCGCCAAGTATAAAATATTCTAAATATAAGATTTATTTCTCTTGTTTTGAGAAACTCCTCTCTATGTACAGAATTTTCCCTCAAAACAAGAGAAATAAATCTTATATTTAGAATATTTTATACTTAGCGCCTATTTTAGAGGATTTTTCTAAAAACAAGAATATTAATTTTTCAGTGAATCTATTGCTGGATTGTTTTGAACAAAGTCGCACGACGGAGAGAAAAAGTTTAATAACTTATTATGATCTTTCTATGTAAATTAAATTTTTACTCGTTTTACTTGTTTTATTAACAGATTACGATAAATAATCGTAGAGTACGCTACATTTTCAAATATATCTTGTAGGACTTTGAAACAGTGGAAGGATAATAAGGATATTTCAGTTCGCCATTTAAAGCAATTATCTCGTAACAATATTATTAAAAAGTTTAATCAAGCGATAAAAGTTGAGTATAATTTAGGAAATATATAGTATATAGAGAACATAGTATATATAGTATAGTATATCAGGAAATATATACTATATATAGCTAATATAGGTTGGACCGTTGCGAATATAATTACGAGAGCTTTTATTGCCTCATCAAAGAAGCTTTTAATATGCGTAAAAAGAGCATTTAATCCGTGAAATAAAAGTCGCAAACATTTCAACTACAAATATTTATAAGCATCAGTGTTGCGTTTAATATTGTCAAAGCCACTCGGTGGCCGAATTGATATCGCGATATTTCAACCCGGAAAATATGAAGTCCATAACTCCTAGTTGAGGCAATATTTTTGATGATACGGTAATTCACTAAAAAATTAAAAAGCGAGGAGAAAGATAATGCTAATATTAATATTAAAAAGAGCTCAAAGCATTTGTGGACCTTAATAACGTTATGGAGCTTTTTGAAAAAAAAAAATTTTCACAAAATGGGAATTATAAAAAATTAAATATTCTCACTGACAAATTCGAGCTTATAAAATAAATAAATAAATAATGGTCTTGAAATTTGGGGAAAAAGAACCGATAATTATAACTCTAATGAATAAAAAGGAAAGTATTGATACTGATTTCAGATCACTTCTATTAAGGTCAGAATGGTTACCGTTGAAGCGTGATTCTTTCGCAGAATAGAATTGGAAACAAATGAATAGAAATGGACACAATGATGTTATAATATTCACTATAAAATGTTCTACTTTTACTAATTTATAACTTCCTACAAAATCATATTTCTATTAATTTATAGCTTTTCATAACATTATTTACAGCTTCCCAAATTTTACCTAATTTTTACTTCTATCAGTTTTGTATAATCAATTTAAAGCCAAATCGCACTAGCAATAGCCGATTGGATTGCGACTGACAAATATAAAATAGAGCATTCTTCTACTTTAGTCAATCACTACTCTCAATCGCAATCGCTGCAGTGTTCTGATTGATAATAATATATTCAAATTAACAATCATTATTTCATACATAAGTAACGATATGTAATTTCGTTAGAAGAATTTTAAAATCTTAAATTTCAATAATGTTATAATTTTATTTAAATATTATAATAGTCTCTCATAAGAAATATAATATGATTATTTTGATGATAATAATGTATTCTTCCAACATTTAAAAACATCATATTCTCAATCTAATATTTTGTGTTTTTCATTTTAAAAATTATTCTTAAGTAATGGGAATATATTTTTCTTTGTTGAATCATATAAAATGCACTGATGCGGGTAACTTATTTTTGTTTAACTTCATTTGAGGAAGTCAAATAAATATATTTTCAAAACAAGAATTTTTTTTCTTCTGTAGTTGTGTGATTTGACCCATAAAATATAATCATTATGTTTAAAATAGACCGTTTTTCCGCAATTTGCATCTTGCGTCGGCTTTTATTGGCTTTTCCGTTATTTTATTAGTATTTTTAATATTATTATTATTATTTTGTATTACCTTTCAAAGAAGCTTTTAACGTTACTTAAGATATACCAACATTTACATCGGATCTTGTTGGCTCTTTCCTGTTATCTACATATAAGAGCCTTGACAGTTTAATAAAAACAAATATCCAGCTACTGAATAAAATAATTAGTCAGCGATGTGTTAATGTCAAGAGCTTCCACGACAATTGGCTTAACTCTAACAAGAATTCGCGTGCACTTTCTGTTTCAGTACACCGATTGGAATAACATAAATGACGGCTACCAGAATCAAAGAGCGATAGCAGACATCGTGGGCGATTATTTCTTCATTTGCCCGTCCACGTACTTCGCGGACTTATTTGCGGCCCGCGGCATGAAGGTCTACTATTACTTCTTCACGCAGGTGAGCGGTCTCCTTCCGTTTATGACCCCGTCGCGGCTATAAGTCAGTCATAGTCGGGGGTGGTCTCGCGTGTCAAGAGGCGTAGTCGACAGAACTGTCATTATGTTACGTTATTGTATTACCTACCGTGACATTTAACATAATTCAACGGTGATAATTTATGAGGCGAACGGGTAAAGTATTTAGCACTCTAATTTCCTTGTATGATGTCTGCGTTGTTCATGTGCGTGAAGAAAAAAGAAATAGAAGAAAAGGAAGAAATCGTCGATAGCCATCTCGCTTCGCGTTCGTTGTTTTAAGAGAAGTACTGATATGAGGCCGTGCTCGAACGCTGAGTACATTCCAAGTTTCGTTTTTCTTACACGAACATTCCGTATAAAATTAATTAACTTGAGAATCAGAAAAACTTACTCGGCATTTGAATACGTGTCACGAATACGGCTTCTGATTTGGGTAACCAAGAAAAATAGGAGATCCTTATAAATTTTTTTTTTCAAAGAAGTGGATGAAGATTTTAATATAAGGTTTTGAACATGCTATTTTGTCATTATTCTAAATGTAGAAAAATTAATATTTAAAAATTTTGCAAAATTCAAAATGACACAGATGGCAGTCAAAAAATCTAAATTTAAAATGCAGTAATTATTTTTATTATATTCTTTATTACTATATCGAGTCCATTATTTTATGTTTGAAAATTTGAATATTCAGTGAGATCCTAGAAACTTGTATATACTTATTTTGCTGCAAATATATTTAATATCGACGAATTTCAATATTTGTAACCATATTATCACATCTGCCATTTTGAATGTTCCATCGCATCATCCGAGTCGAAATTTTGATGCTACTTTGACGCTTTTAAGGATAGTTTGCGCCTACTAGACGGTTTATAGCCTAAGTAAAACCTATTTTGACGATATTGATACTAATTAACTTCTCTTTTGAACCTTTAACTCTACCTTGTCAAAATTTTGACGCTACTTTGACGCTCTTAAAAATAGTTTGAGCTTACTTGGATAATCTACAACCTAGGTGAAACCTATTTTGGCGATATTAACACGCATTTCCGAATCGAAATTTTAACCCTGTGTTGAACCTTGAATTTTATAAAATACATATGTTCTCTATCTATATACATATATACTTATATATGTAGGAGCTGAAGCTTCAATAGAGGTTCGCAACTGAACCTTTACTTCCTAAGATCCTATTATTATACAACCTACTTTGACGCTACAGAAAGTGAAAGCGGAAATTTCAGACATCATCAAGGCCAAAATAGGAATAAATTATATCATTAAAATTAAACCTACTTTGCTATCTTAGCTCCTAGAAGTGTAGAATTCAAGATTCAACATAGAGTCAAAATTTCGACTCGGACACACTCGTTTGCTAATTTTCTTTAATGTTAATCGAACTTTAATGCAACACCGAATGCTTTTCGATACAGACTCCATTCTAATTTACTTTCAAGAACTCTCACGAAATTATGCGTGAAAACCACCTTTATATACGTTAGAAATAAAACAAACAAGAGAACAGTGGTTAAAACTTACGATAAGTAATTTAATTGATCTTAATTTGATAATACTTATTCAATAAACAAAATGAACATGTTAACGTCGAGGTTAATTAACATCTCAATAATTACCGTGTGGTTGTTTGCAAAATGATAGGAAACTTTTTCCTTCAGTTCGACAAGTTCGACTTGAACATGACGCACGAGTTGTGTCAGGCGCCCGGAGCGTCGCATTAAATCTCGATTACGCGCCGGAACATTCTAATTGCGTATCATGTGCATCGACAAATCCGGGTCTCGATGTCGTTATCACCGCATTATATGCCGGCCTCGCGATGCGCCTCGCAATTGTGCCGCGCGCCGCGCCGCGAAAGAGCTTGCGGCCGCGAATCTCCCAAAGTGAGCGCGCGCGGTAACGGAGTTTACAAGAGCGGGAAATTGCCGCAGAAGTATTATGTAAATTGGATTCTGAGCCGCTTGCATGACGCAATAAGAAGATTTCACGATGGAACTAGCCGAACGAATGGCGGGGCGCAGACGGGGCGAAAAAAGGACACGCCGTCTAAATTGCGGAGGGAATATAACCGCGGGAACTATTATCTCCGTACAATCGACGATGAGTTGTTTGTTAACGTGATTTTCATGGCACTCGTGCTACTCGTGATACTAAGCCGGGTTGAAACGACTTGGCATAAGAGGCAGTTTGGCCCTGCATTTCAGAAGAAATTAAAAGAACCTATCGTGCAATGAATTATTAATTTCATTTTTTATTTAATTTTCAAGTGTGTGTTATGTGTGTTTTAATTTAATTTTTAATTTAATTTAATTACTTATAATTTTTTATTAACAACTTTTCTTATGAAACGATAAAATTACTCTTTTTAATCTTTTCTTTTTTAAAATATTAATAAGTCATTAATAGTCATTGTTTAATATGGTAAACTTTGGCACCAATTTTCTGAAACATAAAACATGATAACAAATAATGCAACTTAAAATTTTAAGAACAGTGAAATGTCTCTTACTGCGTACTGTTAGCAGTTATCATATTATTTTTAATTGAAAAATGTTACAAATTGTTTAATGCGTTTGCTATGTATTGTCCTTCATAACTGCATTGCAATTTATTTGCACAAGATAAACAATGATGAGATTCTTTTTTTTATTATTATATGTATACTAACATTATTAGATGATCTTTCCTCGTCATTCTAATTAAATTAATTTATTACTTTAATTAATTAATTAATTAATTGGTTGTGCAAATATCGATTATGTGTTTTGTACTACATAATCCAAACTTATACATTTCGAGATATAACAGGATTATGCCATTATGTCCTTAAAATGTTAAGTTGTATTATTTCTTATTATATACTATGTTTTAGAAAATTAATATCAAAGATTATCATATTAAACAATGACTATTAATATTTTAATAAGAAATTATAGAAGTGTAATATTTATTATTATAGAAGTATAGTAATTATCGTATAATATAATAAAAAAATAGAGAGTGAATCATTAGAATCATTAGAATAAAGCAGGGTTGAATTATTAGAATTAAACCTACTTTGCTATCTTAGCTCTTACAGCGTAGAATTAACTATTGTTAATAAGAAATTATAAGTAATTAAACATGCAATAATATATTTTATATATTACATGTTTTAATGAGTCACTTCTTGAAACTTTTTAAAATCAATTAGGAAATGAACAAGTTTTGCGAAGTATCTTAGTTGTATTAGTTAGAATAGTAATTTTTGCAAATATATGATATTATATGGAAAAAATATTATAATAAAAATTATAACAAAATTTCTTGATAATCTTGGACTATACAAAGATTCTGACTAAAAGCAAAATTATTGTAACGTAAATAAAACATAAAAATCATTATATTCTAGTAATCAGAAATGTTCATGCATCTTTTCTCGAACTACACGCAAGAGTGAAATTATAAGTGGAACTATAAACCTCATTTATTATAAAATAATATGAAATAACAAACATTTCTCAAGGAATTCTGAGTTACACGCGAACGTCTTGATATCAAGGTTTATAACAAACTTATTTTACAGAAAAAAATATATGAGTTACAATATATTCAGAGAAAAAACATAGTGGTAGCAATACCATAATATATAAATGACGCAAATTTTGTATTAATATATATAGCTTATATAGAATTAATATATATATATATATATATATATATATATATATATATATATATATATATATAGCCTATATATATATATATATAGCCTATATATATAGCCTATATATATAGCCTAATAAATTTGACTTTGGAGATATCGCAATTAAAATTGTATGCTGTTACGAAAACTACGTAACTATCTAAAAAATCTCGTAACTATTCAATTGTAATTGCAATATAACTACAAAAAATAATTTATTTAACTGCATTATATTAATAGTTTATTTAACTGCATATATGCATTAATTCTATACACATGGAGAAAGCACTAGGGATATCACTTGGCCAAATATGGTTACCGTAACAAAATATTGATGTTATTTTTCGCCTGTGCACACAAAAGGGTTGTAAAATCCATAGCACTCTGGAAGTAGTGCACTGCCCTGCTTTGCTGGCTGTATGTTTAGATGTTTTCAACGAAACACTCAGCGTTCATGGCACAACCAAATCTTACGGATTTCTCAACCATAGTATTTTTTCAGTAGACCGCAACAGAGAGACAGGAATATTTTTTTAGTCGAGGCACCTATACAGGGCGAGTCAGTAACTATCGCTTCCTGGAATATTTTCGAAGCAAGAAATAAAGTTAACCTTCAGATGTTTAAAGTTACTTTGAAAAAGCATCTTATGATGGTAATGCTTTTCTTTAAAATAGAGTAACTTTGAAGATTTGAATTTCACTTATGTTTTTGCTTCGAAGATATTCGGGTGATAATATAGTTCTAGTAATAATTTTTTCCGTGTACAAAACTCATAAGGAAGATCGGAGCTAGATGCCCTATATTTTAGAATTTCTGATTGTATAAACATAATAAAAGCAACCTTCTTCTATGTAATAATGTCCACAACCACAACTCTGTTAATTGTAGGGTAAACTTGGGTACTATAGCCATAACAGAAAGATGGCCATAAGTAGTAATTTCTTTAATAATTGCAAAACATTGCGTTTGTGTAATCAGTCACAAAGATAATCGATATTTATCGTAGTGTGTGTGCATACATTTTTTGAAATAGCAAGATTATGAATATTATATTATATCTTTATTTTCGGCTACCTGTAAAATTTCTTATGTGTCCACTAAAACTTGCTGTAACGTCGAATAAATTACATTTAAGCTATCGCAATCAACGTTAAATACATAAAATAGGTATGTAAATTGTAATATAACATGCATTTTTATTTTCGTTTTCACTATTTGTTTATAAGTACTATTATAACCGTCTTTTACTCACATTTTGGATAAGATGACCCACTATAATTTTTACATTTATAAAACGAAAGTCGTTATATTTCAAAAATTACTTTCAATATCACAGTAATTAAATCTTAAGTGCAATATGTTTTGATCAAAAATTGGTTTTAGAATTTAAGTTTTATAATAGAGATTTCTATTTTATATGTGTATTATATTTTTCACAAATAATATATCCTATACTAATATTAAATATCCTATACTAAAATGAATATATCAAATTATGTTTTTTTCATTATTTTATAAAAGAATAGGTACAGAATCTTGAACATAAAATATGTATGGGTCATTTATTTCCTATGGCCATCTTGTCTTAAACATTTAGATAAGATGACCAATACACACATGTTTTGATATTTTTGTAATAAATAATTTCATTGAGAAGTATTTTCCTTTTAACCTCAATGGTATTATATACTGTAAGCTTCAGTGAAGTAATGTGCCAAACGCTATTAAGAAATAACAATAAGAAATATATTTTTTTTACATTTTAAAAAAGTATGGCCATCTTATTCGAGTTTACCCTGTATTTTGTTTTGTAATAACCAAAATAGTAACATGCAGTAACATAATTATCTTGCCCTGGTACCGGCTTCAGTTGCTCAGTAGCGCAGTGTAAGGAGGCCGCGTATAGAATATGTATCTTAATTAATAGTTCCAGAGTCTCCACGAGAGGTCTCCTTCCTGCCAGCCTTTAATTATGGGTCAGCTTTATCTCAACCGCTCATGCTCTATTTCGGTCATTTTATGAATGAAAATTATACTTATTACCAGAAACAGTATATCATACACTTGCAAGAAATTTCATTCTAATTAGTAACATATAATCGCTTAATTTTATTCGATCAGATAGAGAATATTAATACAAAACTTCGAGAAGCTCGAAAATTTACTTTGCTATTATCAAGTCAATTTTTTTTCCATTTTTTAAGGCTCCTGGCTAGTCACTATGACTGTCCTTGTTTAATGAAAGAAGCGAGAAAACGTTCCAAGCGAGAAATTGTTCAAGCAAAAGGAAAATATTTGGACAATTTTACAAGTGTACTGAATCGATCATTAATGCCATTTTGTGGACATATCTTTTCACTTAAAAGTATAACGAACGAAATCTTGGTATGCGTTTTCTCGCTTCTGACGTCATTAAACAAGCACAGTCACAGCAACTAGCCAGGAGCCTTAACTGTAATGTTAGTCCGATTTTAATAAAACTCAGGAAAAAGTATTTCTAAAACTATTTCGCGATTTTGTACCTACTATTCCTCTCAAGATACTATTAACCTTAGGTATACACACTTATTTTTCGCATACGTAGATGCCACATTGGAGTCTGAAGAACCCCAGCTACTTTTTTTTATTATAACTCTGATAAAAATCACCATATTTTGACTTTTTTTCCCGATTGTTAATAGACTGATAAACACATATATTTATTAAGAATTAGAATTAAATCATAATAAACGTTACATAATAAAAACATGTTGAAACGTTAGAATTACTCATAAATGCAAAAGAAACGTCATTTTACCGTAATAGCTTGAAAAATGCATATCTTTTTTTGTAATAGAGATAATCGAAAAAAGTTTTCAGATTTTGAAAGGGCATATTTCAAGATACAAAGAAAAAAATCGTCGTTTAAATATTAGGATATTATCATGAAAATTACAAGGCTCCAAGTTTGACGATTTTTCATATTTCTATTTCCTGGCGATTTTGCAGACAAGTATAAGAGTTAGGATTTTTGTAAAAAAATACAAACTCAATAACTTGTAATGCATATAACAGAAACAGAAACAGAAAAAGAAAAACTTCAATAATTTAAAAGCGGCAAGTAACCCAACAAGGCAGTATCATTTTGGGCGTTTAGTCCATGTGTTTCTGTCTCCTAATAAAAATTAATTCTTTTTTTTACATTACTTATTTAATCTAACATTTTTTTAAATATTTACACTATGAACTCGAATAAAATGAATTACAAAATATATTTATTTGCAAAAAATGTTGCACGAAGTACACACTGGGGTTTGAGAAACCCCGGGCTTACTTTACGTGTGAATTACCACAAAACCGACAGACAATTGACTGCTCCGACAGTTGCTATCTACAGAGGAGACTTAAAATTTTTTTACACGGCGGTCGTATTCTTTTTTCTTATTCTCTCTACTAGTACTAGAGTTTCAAACTTTGCCTGGGGTCTCGGAAACCCCAGTATGTACAGGGTGAGTCATCTGAATCTATCACCTCCAATAACTCGTTTGTGTGGCCAGGAATCGAAAAAAGTTTCATATAAAAGTTGTAGGGTTTCGAGGGGGAACCAAAATGGCGTACCTTTCAACTTTTGATTTTGACCGAAAGTGGGTTACTT
>NW_022639534.1:945901-954399 GCF_010583005.1 Odontomachus brunneus
ATAGGAGGACTCACGTAAATAAAGCACCCCAAAGGGAACAACCCCAAAGGGAAAACTACCACGTCCACGCCGTTGTTCCTGGGTAGTGCTAAGAGTAGTAATTTCGATTAATTTCGGCTAAAAATTTCGTCCGCCATCTTGGTCCGCCATCTTGGATCCGCCATTTTGAATTTTGCAAATCTGACTTCAGATTCGTGATCAGCAACCCCAAAAACCCTCGTAAACTTAATTTGGTGCAAATCGGTTGACTAAAATTTTTGTCCGCCATCTTCGTCCGCCATCTTGAAAATTTTAAAATAGCCAAAGTTATATCTGAACGTAAAATTTTCCGCTTTTTCATTTTCCGGTGTCAAAAAAGGGGGTTTCCATTTAAAAAAAACCACTTCCGGTTGAAGTAACCCACTTTCGGTCAAAATCAAAAGTTGCAAGGTACGCCATTTTGGTTCCCCCTCGAAACCCTACAACTTTTATATGAAACTTTTTTCGATTGCTGGCCACACAAACTAGTTATTGGAGGTGATAGATTCAAATGACTCACCCTGTATATCTAGAGTTAAAGAAAGCACATGAGCAACATATCCCTGGGGCCATATAGCCCCGATCTCCCCTATAGTTATTACCAATATAATCGCTACCACCATGTCTTTTTCTCTGGACCCACCGTTCCTGGCATAAAAATATAGAGGGGAGTGTCTATGTGTGCACGACTAATCGCAATTAGAACGTCTGAAAAGTTCTAACAGCGAAATTTCGGGAAATGTGCGGTCAGCCCTAATCGATCATCTGCGCTCGCACGCCGCGTGCGATAAAGCGTACGTTCGGCGGCGAATATTTCGGCGTGCGGCAATCGGACGTCCGCGTTATCAATCATACGTGAATTGGTGTCGTCGCGCCTGATGTATTTCGCCGTTTTGCCAGCGTCACAAATTTACTGGGTGTAATCATACCGGAAGACAATGCGACCACGGCCGAGCCGACAGTGTGCTATCGGAGTGTATAATGTTTAGAATCAGAACGCGGCAAATTGTGCGCATTCATGACGCTGTGCAATTACCGTTCCGCCTCCTCGTGCGTGTGCGTGTCGTGTCCTGTCGTGTATGTGCGCGAACACTGAAATTATTTGAAATGCAAACCCGCGCGCGTTATGCACACGTTATGCACTGCGTGTCGCGAGTTCGCCACGAGCTGCGCCATCAGGCTCCTCGTTCACGTCGCGCGTGCGACGAAATCCGCCTCACCTCCGTCGGGTACTTGTTGATAGTGCAGTCATTATAACCCGAGTATTTCCATACCTGAGTGCCCACGCTCGCGGGTATTACCCGCGTTACCGTCACGTTAGATTGGTGCAAAAGATTGATCGTACTTATCATTTCGCATTTATCATATAAAAGAAAAGACAAAATTATAGACGATTGGCATTGTGATAGAGGGGTCTTTATTATCCGGATCAGAGTTGTAAAAATATCAATTAAATTCGCCTCAATTTAATAATTGATTCAAGTTAATAATTTCTAATTTAATTAATTAACGATTAATACAAATCATTAATTCAACAGTTTTCAATTGAATTCCTTTAAATCAATCGTTAATTGAATAATTTTTAATTAGATTTCTTGAAGTCAGTGGTTAAATAAAATATTTTTAATCAAATAAGCTTTTATTAATCATCAGTTAAATTCGATAATTAATTGAAAAAGTAATTAATTGCAATTCTGATCCAGATACCCAAACATATGATTATGTTCAGATGTTACAAGATTATTGATTTTTCTAACGATAACAAATAGTAAATGAAACTTACATACACGACTTAAAACTAATATTTGTTTATAAAAAGAATCACTATTAGCTTCATTCCTTTCATCTGGAAATAAATTTTTGTATATCATAGTTTTAAAAAATGTTTAAAACTCTAGTTCCTAAAATATACACTGAGAGAAAAATATCTAAAAAATAAGAAATATTTATTCGGAGTTGGAACTAATAATATATTTACTTTCTTTTATATTAATATAAAATAGTTTTCTCCCTCGAATAAGAAAATATAAACGAAATTTTCGAGAATGGGAAATATAGAGAAAATATAAAGAAGATATCATTTTCTTAAAACCTCAGCTCTTTATGAGAGAGTAACGGTTTATCTTATTTAAATAAAAAATTTAGATTTAAATAAATATGTTATACCAGTGCCCACCGAATAAATATTTTATTTCAGATAATTTTTCTCACAGTACATAAATATCATAGTTGCGTTTTCAATACTTCTTCGGTTTACGAATTTTTGTTCCTGAGAAACTGGTTGAGATATTTAAACAGATGGTAGTCAGTGAGTCTGAATAATACGGTGAGTGAAGTATTGTGTCAGATTTGAGTTTCTGAAGTATATGAAAAGCCATTCTCGTTATATTTGACCACATCTGACTGCATTTGACCCGCAGGAGAACCTCTTTTCTGTTGACCAAGAAAGACTATTTTTCCATCAATTTCTGGTGAACTACATCAAATTCCGACATCAATAACGACTATTCTGATTAATAAAAATTAAGTTTGAGATCTTTTAGATAAAAAATCTTTCCAATAAAATTCAGTTTAAGAATTTTAAGACTTTTCTTTTAAACTTCTTTAATATAATTTCGGTTAAAGAAGACATGGATAGCGGATATTTTAAATTTTATAAACAGTTACGAATATACAATGAATTCAACATCTGTTATCGTTAGAAAAATCAATAACCTAAAAATGTTAATGTCATCAATATTAGTTCTGTTTAAAAAAGTGTGAAGGGTACCTTTAATTTTGTTAAAAACAGTTACACGTTCCGCAATACAGTCGTTTGTCATTTGTTATCATTGGGAAGATAAATAACCTGGAAACTTGGAAACGTTAATTTGTTCGATGTGATATTGATGTAAAAAAACATGTGCACAGTATCTTTAATTTTATAAAAACAGTTACGAATCTTCAATGGATTTGTCCATTGCTTGTTATCGTTAGAGAAATCAATAACGTGGAAACGTTATTGATTTTTAACGTAATTTCGGTTGCACAGTGAGTACGTTTAATTTTGTAAAAACAATTACAAGTCTGCAATTGATTCATTCACTATTTGTTATCGTTAGAGAGATCAGTAATCTTATAACGTAATCATATGCTCGGATATCCGGGTAATACCTAAAAACCCTTCTACACCTGTCGCAATGTCAATCGCGAGCAGATCGCATCGCTCATCGCGAAGACGATCGTCAGAGTTGATTCAACTGTTACAGATGCCGATCAGCAGCGTCAATGGTACAATCTTTATGCCACTGACGCTTCTGATTGGCGTCTGATTATCTGTAACAGTTGAAGTTGAGTCAACTTTGACGATCATCGTCGCGATCGTGGCGATCTGCTCGCGACTGACGTTGCAACAGGGACTTGGAGACTCTCAAAAGACTCAAAAGTCTCAAAAGACTTCAAAGAACCGGGTAGCCAGAGGTAGTTTGTATACCAAAGCCGGACAAACTCGAAATTGACACTGCTACTTGTTGATCGTCAAGCGTAGAGATCGTCGCGGCGCGAGCATGCCTTTTCGCCCGCTCAGGTGGCTCTTAAAAAGGAAGTGTAATAGGTAAAACATTTGAATCGACGTATTCGGCTTATCGCGCCGAATCCGGTGACAAGTGGCGTGTGGCCATGTGCCAAATCCGGCTTAACTGAAATCGCGGGGAAATCCGAGCTTCCCTTCGTCTGCCTCTTTCTATCGAATGTCTCAATTCGAGCGCTACAAGTTATCCTTCGCGATAGCTGATATCAGCCGGTGTTCAAAGTTGCGAAAAGTGGCTTCGCTCGTCCGCTGAGCTCGAGATATAAAACACCATACTTGGACTTTGATTTTTTCCGTAGCACGAAGATCTCGCCGGTTCTCGGATTACATTCGAGATCCGCTAATCGATCTCTTCTTGTAACTCATCGTTTCCCTTTTTGAGATATTAACCCATTAAGGCCCAAGAGAAAACCACTAAGGATAGGCTTTCAAAAACCATCTAAATTAGGGCAAAACGTTGAAATTTGTTAAAAAGTGAAAAAAAAATTTGTGTTGGGTTTCAAAATTCAAGATGGCGGACCAATATGTCGGCCCGAAAATTTGAAATTTTGACCTATTTGAGTGAAAATCCGTATAGAGGAAGTTTTGAGTTCGCTGAATATGAATATGCACTTATTTTTTCGAAATTCGTAATGGCGGATCTAATATGGCCGCCCAAAAATGCGAAAATTTGACATAGTTTTGTTATTTGGCGAAAAATCCAACCAAATTATAAGCTACCTTTCGAAGATGTTTATTTTGGGGAAAAATATCATACTTTAGCAGACTGTAGAAAAAAATGGTTTTTTGACTTTAAAAATCAATATGGCGGTCAAAAATTTTTTTGCGTCCTGGCGGAAGCAGTTTTTTCGCAACATATATAATGAATCTATTTGAGTCATCGGTTTAATGGGTTTTGGGAATGTTAAATATATATAAAATTGGGACTCAAGGATCGGTCTAAGTATGAAAGGTAGATTCGCCGCGTACGTTAATCGAAGAAAAATTTCGATACGTGCATTTGACATGCTGGACATAATTATCCTCCCATATTAATATTATATAAAAAAAGTAATATTAGTATTTAATAGCGCTAAGACATCCATGCAGTACTCCTTATTTGCTTCCTCAATTCTTACTATTAGTTATTCTAAAAAGGAGCTTACTATAATTTCTGTTTAAAAATTTTTAATTTTGATTTATTGCAATGAAAGTACGTTTTGAAAAATTTTGAAAAAATAAGTGCATATTCATACTCAGCGAACCCCAAACCCCCCCTATACGGACATATTGGTCCGCCATCTTGAATTTTGAAATTCAACACAAATTTTTTTTTCACTTTTTAACAAATTTCAACGTTTTGCCCTAATTTAGATTTTTGAAAGCCTATCCTTAGCGATTTTCTTTTGGGCCTTAATGGGTTAAAATGAAGCGCGCGCGTGCGATTCCTCAAGCTGCATAAATGCTCGCGTTACGTAATAACTCTCTTATGCCGCGTTTAACGAATGCAAAGTAGTCTGTGTTTGTGTGTGTGTGTGTGTGTGTGTGTGTGTGTGTGTGTGTGTGTGTACGCGTGGATATACCTATTGAAAATTATTTAAACCCGGCGATTCATTTCTGCACTTGACGTCCTCTCGTGTGAGAAAGGTAAATGTCATCATGCGAAGGGAGGAAGGAGAGAATGAGGAGGAAAGGATCGAGCGGAAAGAAAGGGTGACAGAGAGAAAGCGAGAGAGAATGATAAAGAGGGGAAGGGGAAGCGAGAGAGCAGAAGCAATGGAATGGAACGGGATAATATTCATAGAATGCAAGGAACGCGAGAAGTCTGAGAATAAAATGGTGATTTACTTCCTTTTACTTGATTTAACGCTCGACTCCACCTTCGTAAAACCCGCGACGAGAAACGCGACTGGAACTAGAATATCTTGGTCAAACCGGGCACATTAATCGTACATACACACAAACAGTATACGTATGTACGTGCAAGATTGCATGCGCATGATCGCACAGTCAACTGAGCGAAATGTTCGACCCAGTATCGGAAAGTATCGAAAGTGTGTTGCTTGTAACGCCATTAAAGTTACAAGTTACTTTTCTTCAACGATAACGATAATGGTAACGGCATTATTTCTTCCTTCTTTTGTTAGTTGCGATATCGTTGACGTAACTGCATTTTACTGCAAACGCTTAACACGTTTAACACATATAGTAACGAATACAGCCTTTAGTTACTTTTATTAATTATTCATTATTTATTATTTATTAATACTCTAGGACACAATGAAGGAATTTTGAGAAAAATGAGATATTGTGGAAGTTATAGCAAGTTGCAGGCAAAAATTCGATGTTTGTCTAAAAAATTTTACTTTAAATTATTTACTTTAAATTATTTATTATAAAAAAGTAGCAAATTGTGCTTTAAAAAATTCTACATTGTCCTTTAGATGACTTTGTTCAAAATGTGATGTGTCAAATTAGAAGTCAATTGAACAATTGATTATATAATTAGAGATATCGTGTGAACTATTATTGCGCGTTTTAATAAAGAATCTTGACGAGACATCTTATAACTCGGTTATTTTTAACATTTTTTACAACCATTTTCGCAAAATTTTCATCAAACTATGTACTAAATATTATAACTAAAGAAAATTATGCGTTATTCATAGATATGTTGAAAGAAAAAAGTAATTTCTGAGGTTTTTTTTCAACGCCTCACAATGATGTTAACTATTTAATCCTAATTTCCTATCGCCAAAAAACTATTTATAATTAGCTATTTATAATTTATAACTATTTATTATTTATAATTTATAATTATAAATATATTATTTATAATTTATAATTATAAATATATTATTTATAATTTATAATTATATATTATTTATAATTTATAATTATATATTATTTATAATTTATAATTATAATTAGCTATTTATAATTTATAACTATTATTATAACTATTTATAATTATTATCTATATATTGAGTCTCTTTCTTTATGACGTTTATATTAATCTGTCTTCTGGCTGACTCTTCTTCTTTGTCCAAAATAAATAAATAAATAAATAAATTTTAGTGCCAATCGATAAAGAATATTTCAATAAGTATTGGGACTGAAGATTGCGTCTGCGAACTCGTCGGGGTTAAACCCATATTTATAAAAGACCTACAAGAGCCAACGCTTGATAATTCTAGAGTTGTTATTACTATTATCTTTATTCATTATTTATTATTTTGTTTATTATTAAGAATAAGTTCTGATTTACACATAGTCAAAAAATAAATGGCTTTTATGAATTGTTTTCAACGCAATAATATCAGTATAAGATTTCGACCATATTATTTATCATTGCTCTAATATAAAATATTATTTTTTATTAAAAGTTGAAAGAGAGGTGAAGTTTCATCGTCCAGTTTTTTGTATTGAGTACGGTGTCGTTTAACTCTTGTAATTGGTGAGTAATGTTATAGGTTACACAATAATCTAAAACAAATAGAACGAGAAAATTTAAAAGCTGCATTAAATTTGTTAGAAAATGAACCGTTAAACCTTTGTAGAAAGTCAAAATTTAACAAAATGACAGTACTTAAAAGTTGTAAATTATTTCTTTTCTCCTTCTTTTTTATTTAATGTTTCGGGAAAAATATTGATTTTGGAAATTTTCTTAAAGGTTTAGGTTCAGTCTCCATTAAATTTAATTATTTTCAAATTTTCTAGTCCCATTTTTTTCAAATTATTTTGTAAGCTGTAATGTTACTCACCAGTTAGAGTCCGACAACACGCTCAACACGAAAAAAAACACCTGAACAAATTTATTTTCCTTTACTTAAAGCAATGATTAAGTATTACCATTAAAATCCTATATTGATATCTTTATTTATTTCTTTGGAAAAAATTCGTAAACACTTCCTATTTTTCTGCTATCTAAATCAAAACCTTCCCTTAATATTATTTTATATATACTGAGAAAAAATATTTGGTATTTGTAACTATAATCATATAGAATAAATAATTACTATAAATAGTTAAATAATTACTATATATAGTCAAGTGATTCAGTTTTTAATTACATTCTGTTTAATTCTGTAAAATTAATCACAATAATCTTATATGCATGTTACTACTACAAAAAATATGTTTAGGGCCAAAAATAACTAAAATTTTGATTAGATCAACCTTTATTTCTCTCAGTGTGCATAACGTTGATTCTTATAATCCCTTTTGTTTCGCATTCCTTTACTTTTATGGTTACTCTATAAATGTAGAGAATATTCATCGCAAAAATCGCAAGCAATTTATATATTTTTTGTCGTTAGAACGATAGTTGTCAGATATTAATGAGAAAATGAGTGGACTTATTCGCTGGGAAAGGAAAGAAGTGCAATAGAAACGCTGACGGTTTGTCACTTCTTCTTGGGCAACGGTAACGAGTGATTTTTCAAATTGAGTGGCCGCGAAACGGTAACGAGTTACTTTGAGAAAGCAATTTCCCTAGTCTGACTCAATCGAACATCAATGGAGGAAATAAACGTTCGATCGACACGTTCGATGCGTCGTCCGCGGCGTAGCGGAGGACGCATTTCCGACAGGATCCAAGGTCCGTTGCTTTCGTATTCCGGCAATCGTCGAGGCGATTCGATTCCGACGATAACACGATCTCGCGGTATCGCACGCCCGCCGTGTGTTTTCCCACCACCTAGGGCGGTCCCGGTAGCTGCGAGGTAATCTTCGCGTCAAAGGAGCAAAAAGCTCGCGCGAAGTATATTTTCAGAGCAAATAAATGAAAAATGAAGATCTCGCCGACATACCACGTAATATCACGTAATATCGTGTACTTTAAGGGCTCTCGGGGGTGGCTCTGCCTCACTCTCTCCTTCCTTCCTTCTCTCTCTCTCTCTCTCTCTCTCTCTCTCTCTCTCTCTCTCTCTCT
>NW_022639534.1:955124-962337 GCF_010583005.1 Odontomachus brunneus
TCTCTCTCTCTCTCTCTCTCTCTCTCTCTCTCTCTCTCTCTCTCTCTCTCTCTTGCTTTATATTTTTTTCTTTCTTTCTCTCGTGCGGACAAAACTACCGACGAGAAATCCGAAAACGCCGAGCGCCCCATGGAAGGAATTACGCGCGATGAAAGAAATTTAGTAGAAAAGGATATCTCAGCGAAGACTGCAAGTAATTAGCAATTAATTTCTACTCGTTCGTAGATAGCACATGGAAGTACAGAGAGGGCGTAGACGCTCTTTTAACGACGTGGTATATATATACATATGTGTGTGTGTGTGTGTGTGTGTGTGTGTGTGTGTGTGTGTGATCCTGCGCGCGAAGTAACATTATTTTTATCAGAAGACGTAATTCTAGGCAGCGAGAACACACCGCAAAGTTCGTTAAACTTCGGACGGAAAGCGGAAAGAAGTCAGCGAGGACGACGCGTTAATAATATTCAAAAAGTCCGTAGTTAAAACTAGGAAGAGAAATCCTAGCTCAAACGAGGGCGACTCGCTTGGTTTGCACTGGCGTTGTCTTTCGATCTCGCTCGAGATCGCCATCTCACTTGTCGACGTTACACCGAGAAAATATGGTTAAGAAAAAATATGGTTAATCTCATTAAAATTATAGTGATTTTCAGCGCTAACCATATTTTGTTGTCGTGCTAACGAAAAAAATGGTTGCAGCAAAAAAATATGCATATTATCATTAGTACTACACGGAAAAAAATTAATATTCATTTAGAAAGCAATATATTCGAATTATCATTATTTCATATATATAAGCAATGGCATATAATTTTGTTAGAAGAATTTTAATGTCTTGAATTTCCACAATGTCCTCATTTGATTTGAATATAATAGAAATACAATATGATTATTTTGATGACAATGATATTTTCTTCTTAACATTTAAAAACATCATTTTCTCAATCTAATATCTTGTAGTTTCCATTCGTAAAAGTTATTTTTTAATAATAAGAATACATTTTTCTTTGTTGAATCAATACAAGTACAAAAGTATCAATACAAGTACAATATCAGTACAAAATATTTTGACTTGATTAGATGCAAATGCGTGGATGTTTGATTAACATGATGCGTGGATGCTTGGAATAATTTAGTGTATTGAATTAAATATAGGGAGTCAGATAGATGAAATTATACAGGAATGAGTGCTTAGATTGTGTGTAAGTGAAGGCAGAACAAGGCGTTATGGAACAAAATAGGATTCAAGGCAAAAAAATATGTAATAGAGGTTATGACAGAAGAAACTATCGATAGAAGAAATGTATAATAGGTGATAATAGAAGATAAAAGTATACAAAGGATGGAAGAAAAAGAGGATATAAAAAGTGAAAAGTTTGGTTATCGGATAGGATAAAGAAGTAAAATAAAGATATACGGAAGAAAAATGACACAAGGACTTACGGACAGATATTGCGCAAGTAAGAAAGGTGAAATGCAAAGTAGAAGATTATACGATATGGAAAACTCCTTCTTAGCGATGTAAGCTGTAAGAAATATGTAGGAAATGAAGAAAAAGGTAAAGAAATCACTTCGTGGAGTTAGTAGGAAGTATAAAGTGGAGCAATGAAACCAACAATATATGGAAGAAAATGGAGGAAAAGAAGATGAAGAGGAAATAAGGAAAGCAGTGAAGTGGATTGGATAGAAAGAAGAAAGATAAAGAAATAGGTGTGTGCAACTAAAGGAAAAGATAGAATTTGGTGTGTGAGGACGATATGGTACCTGTTGAGTGAGAAACAGGAAAGTGTAATTAGACATGATATATAGGGAGAAAGTGTAGGTAGTGTAAAGATTAGATGAAAATTAAGAGGATTGTGAAAAGAAGATTACAAGGGATTTAGGTAAGGGGGATGACATTGTAGAGTCAATTAGAAAGAAGCAATGTAACTATAAGAATATTAGTAACTAAATAGGGTAAAAATAAGGAATGAGTGGTTGTATGCGTGTGATTAAAGAATATAATTGTAAATTAAGTTTCCTTCTCTTGGCTATATAAGCTGAAGGAAAATATACTGATACATATAAAATATTCTGATAAACTTCGTTAAACGCTATCTAACTTGATCCTAAGATTTATATGTTAAAAATAAAGATATTTTCAAAGCAAAAATATTCTTTTTCTCTGTGTACAGTAATAAATATAATACAGTAATAAATATAACAAGCATGGTTCTTCTGACAATAATTCTATCACAGTGCGCGCAATTGTATTTACAAATACCAAACATTTTTTCTCCGTGTATTTTCAACGTCGCATACGTCGCAAAAACACCTTCGACACCTTCGAACCCCCGACGCGAATAGATCGAAATGGTCGCAATGGGAAATTCCCGACGGTCATTTTCGACGTGTTTCGAAACGTCCATCCAATTACGCGCACACGATCGATCTCACGTCGATTAGCCCGAACCCTAGTTTACCTGATTCTTCGCGCCCGCCTGGAAGCAGCAGCTCCAGGGGAGTGTATAGAAGCAAGTTTGAACTGCAGTTAAAGTTTGCTAAACCGGCCTTTATACACCTGAACTGCCACTTAGGGGGCCCGCAAGCGCTCTTTGTTGAATGAGACAATATTACATCGCAAATACAAGTACAACGAACAGTACTACTATATAAATCACTGAGAGGGAGAAAGAGAGAGAGAGAGAATGGGACAGATAGTGCGTCATTTATTCGAAACCTTCAGGGAACAATTCCTTTAAGTCCAAAATAACAAATAATATATATTAGATTAATAAATAATAAGTAGTATTAGAGAACAACAGAGATAAGCAAAATACGATAAGAGAGATAAATAGAAAAATTAATAAAAACAGAAAAAATAATTAGTAAAATGTATACAGGGTGTCTGTCCATAAATGTCCGAGCAAATATCTCGTAAAATATCTTGTAACTAGTTAAAGTTACAAGAAAGTTTAATAAACGAAATTTACATGGCTCTTAATCAGCTACAAAATGCATGTATAATTTTTTTTTTACTCGTGATCTTTTCGAGTTATAAAGCTCAACGTAGTTTTTTTAAATGTATACTTATACTAATTTTTTTGCATATTTATACAGTAAGAATTATTTGCAATCAAAATCATATCCTGCAAAAAATTGCTAATATGTATCGTTTACGAGATAATCGAAATCTTAAGGGGATATTCTACTTTTTCATCGAAAAATTTTGCTGATTTTCAGGGATTTTTTTTATAAAAAAATAATAACGCAACAATTTGAAACTTTGACAATATATTGTAGTATCCTTAAATTAAACAAAAAAATTGTTTTCATGTTTTTAAATAAGTTTATGTATACGAGTTTTTCTCGATTGCGGAAGCGCCTCCAAACACTTCATACTCGCTGGCGGACGTGATTGCGGTCGTTAGAATAATTTGTAAAAAAAAAATACAAAAAGAATCTTAATTTATATATGAACTGCTATTGCATGAACCACGCAGAAAGAGTTTGCGTGAAAAATTTCAAAATGGCGGACTTTCAAACATTATTTTCAAACATATACGAGAAAATGGCATCTTTTTGCGTCTTTTTATGATGAAAAAAATGGGAAAATATTGATTAATTAACACGCCCGTGGTTCATGCAATAACTACTGGTATGTAGAATAATATGTTAAAATTTCAGACCGTTTGATCGAATAGTTTTTTTGGGATCGTGTCCGCCAGGTAAAAAAAAAGTGGTTTTGAGAAAAACGCGTTTAAAGTTTTTTGTATCGAACTTTTGTATATAAAAGCTACTTACGTCTAATCAGCTATGCCTGCTGCATACAAAATGCCTTCATATCCCTCGTAGGCTTCGTTCTCAAGGGCTCTCTCTTCCCTGCGAGCTATTTTGCTTTTCTTAGAAGCGTCGGTGCTGCGACGGTTGGCTTGCGCGATGCGCTGGCCTGCTTGTGCGCGAGTTGAACGGCTGCGGGTCCAATTGTAATTCCCATCACTTCCATTATTCTCAAAAGAGTGCAAAAGCCTTCATTGAATATACATGCAGACGTACAAAGTGTGGCTATTAAATAACGAGACTGACGCTGTAAAACATTTTATTTTGATTTCATACATTTTTACTTATTATCACTTTCAATATACACCCCTCCTCTATCCCTACAACGCTCCATGCGAATCTTCCATTGTTCGAAGCAGTGCTGGAAGTCTTCTTCTGTCAGCTCCTTCAGGACGCGTGCCGCTTTCTCTTTCACAGCTTCAACGGACTCAAATCTTGTTCCTTTTAAGGCAGATTTCACCTTAGGAAACAGATAGAAGTCGCACGGCGCAAGATCTGGCGAATAAGGCGGATGGTCTAACACTGGGATGCTGAACTTGGCTAGAAACCTCTTGACAGACAATGCGGAATGAGCCGGCGCATTGTCTTGGTGGAGAACCCATGACTTGTCCGTACGGATTCTTTATCAATTTGCCGTACGGATTCTTTATCAATTCGTACAGTTTCAGCAATCGTACGAATACTTAACCGACGGTCAGATCGAATCAGATTATCGATTTTTTCGATATTGTCATCCGTTTTTGACGTGGAAGGGCGACCCGGGCGTGAATCATCTTGAACGTCTTCTCGGCCATCTTGAAAACGCTTAAACCACTCAAAAACACGTGCGCGCGATAAACATTCATTGCCATACACTTCTTTCAATAAATTATATGTTTCAGTAGCAGTTTTTCCAAGTTTCATGTGAAATTTCACAACAATTCGTTGCTCTACTGTTACACTTAACATTTTTCCGGCGAAACAAAAAAACAACTCTAATGCGAATGAAGGCTACGGCTATACTGATTTGTTTACAGAAGCGAGAGGCACTGCATTCGAAAGAGAAGGCTTCACGATAACAGCTGTGGCTTGCTGGCGTTTGGCGCATGCGCACTTCTTCTGTAGCAGCGTCAGTCTCGTTATTTAATAGCCACACCTCGTATATGTAGCTATTTGCAGTATTTTTCGGTCAGTGAAAATGTGTTTAGGAACTAAATGTCACACGTTGAAACTTTCATTGTTGTTTTGCGTGTTGTTTCCTAAACACCGTTCCAAAAGTTCGTCTGCTGTTAATTCTTCATAAATGGACCTTAACATTTTTTGAACGTCGTCATTTAATGAAGGTGGATGTGTGAAATTACACAAAGTAGCCTCGTGTTGTCGCCATTTACACCAAGAGTCAGCGCTGACAGGGCAGTGCGAATGTTGCGGCTCTTCGTCCGTTGAAATTTTGTCGCCCAAATTTCTTTTTTTCATATTTTGAATAGAGTTT
This sequence comes from Odontomachus brunneus, assembly GCF_010583005.1. Classification (NCBI taxonomy): domain Eukaryota; kingdom Metazoa; phylum Arthropoda; class Insecta; order Hymenoptera; family Formicidae; genus Odontomachus; species Odontomachus brunneus. Next base: position 960,409 of record NW_022639534.1, read on the forward strand.
GTGTGACGACGTATTGCCAAGCCCTGATATAACGATAAATCTCTTTCGAAAACTGTTTGAAAACTGAATGCTCTACAGCAAAACAAATTTTTCTAACCTTCTCGAAGGAAGATTAGAACGTTTATAATTTGCATAAGTTTACATATTGGAAGTACAAATTAGTTCGGTCCGTTTTCAAAAGATAGCTCCGGCTGTTATGAATGTTTCAGAGTGACAGCTGATTTTGGTGGTTTCAGAGAAGTTAGACATCTGTCAATAATATTCAGTTTATATCGCTTTGAGTTTCATACAAAACCCTTGTTTTTTACTGTGTTGAATATGTCAAATTTTGTGTTAACTAAGCAGCATTTGCGAGAGATTTTAGTTTTCTGCTTTAATTGGAAGAAAAGTGCAGCTGAAGCGCATCGAATGCTTGTAGAAGATTATGGTGACAATGCCCCAACTGATAAATCATGTAGGGAATGGTTTCGACGTTTCAAGAATGGTGATTTCAGCGTTGAAGACAAGCCTCGCTCTGGACAGCTAAAAAAATTCGAAGACAAAGAATTGGAGGCATTACTCGATGAAGATCCGAGTCAAACGCAAAAGGAGCTTGCAGAATCATTGGGAGTTGATTCGTTTGAGTCGTGCATTACGAGAAAAACGGCCGAAATACGAGCAAAGACATGACAAAGTTATTCTTCTGCATGATAACGCTCGGCCTCATATCGCAAAAGTCATAAAAAATTATTTGGAAACGCTCAAGTGGGATATTTTACCGCACCTGCCGTATTCGCCGGACATTGCTCCTTCTGATTACTGGTTGTTCCGACGGATGCAGCACGATTTGGCAGGTCACCGATTCACTTCTTTCGCAGATATCGAAAATTGGCTCCTAACTTGGATCGCCTCAAAAGACGAGACATTTTTTCGAGATGGAATTCGAAAATTGCCTGAGAGGTGGGAAAAAGTAGTAGCCAGCGATGGACAATACTTTGATTAATCTGTTCATTCATTTTGTTCTGAAATAAATGCATTTTTGACCACAAAAAAACGGACCGAACTAATTTGTACTCCCAATACATAAGTTTGTTGTTGTATTGTGTACAACAACAAACATTTCTTATTTCGTATTTCTTACAATAATAATACAGCAGACGGTTGGGACCAGATATAATAGAAGTGCGCCGAGAGAGGGGAGCGGCACACTTCTACTTGCGAGAGATGGGTCAGGCCTATAACTTTGCAAATATTGGGAATTTCTCGCTAAAAATGTAGGTGCATATTCTCGAAAGTATATACTTTCGAATAAGACAATAAAAAAAATCAATATTTTTGAACCGAGAAAATATAATGTCCCCTTAAATATTAAAGTAGTAAATTGGATTATAAGTATTTTTGAACGTGGTTTGGAATGTCAATGAGGTTAAAAAAATAAACAATGTTTTTTATGATACATTTATTAACACATAAATTGCTCGAAATTTTGATCATCATATTCGATACAACATTCAATGCGTTTTATTACGTATTTTCTCATTGTTAATTGCAGCATTTCTGCTGTAATGCCTTTAACAGCCCTTGTAATCTTATGTTGTAAATCTTCTTCATTTTCAAGAATAGTTGCATAGTGTCCTTAATATGTCCCTAAAGGAAAAAATCGCAAATCAAATCACATTGAATGCTGTGTCGAACATAATGATTAAAATTTCGAGCAATTTATGTGCTAATAAATGTTTCGTGAAAAAACATTGTTTATTTTTTTAACTTCATTGACATTCCAAACCAGGTTTAAAAATACTTATAATCCAACTTACTTTAATACTTAAGATGCCGATTATCTCGTAAGCGATGCATACAAGCAATGTTTTACTGGATTTGATTTTGATTTCAAATTATTACTGTGTAAATATGCAAAAAAAATTATAGGTATTCATTTAAAAAAACTAC
>NW_022639534.1:962347-969327 GCF_010583005.1 Odontomachus brunneus
CCCGCCCCTGCCGTATTCGCCGGACATTGCTCCTTCTGATTACTGGTTGTTCCGACGGATGCAGCACGATTTGGCAGGTCACCGATTCACTTCTTTCGCAGATATCGAAAATTGGCTCCTAACTTGGATCGCCTCAAAAGACGAGACATTTTTTCGAGATGGAATTCGAAAATTGCCTGAGAGGTGGGAAAAAGTAGTAGCCAGCGATGGACAATACTTTGATTAATCTGTTCATTCATTTTGTTCTGAAATAAATGTATTTTTAACCACAAAAAAACGGACCGAACTAATTTGTACTCCCAATACATAAGTTTGTTGTTGTATTGTGTACAACAACAAACATTTCTTATTTCGTATTTCTTACAATAATAATACAGCAGACGGTTGGGACCAGATATAATAGAAGTGCGCCGAGAGAGGGGAGCGGCACACTTCTACTTGCGAGAGATGGGTCAGGCCTATAACTTTGCAAATATTGGGAATTTCTCGCTAAAAATGTAGGTGCATATTCTCGAAAGTATATACTTTCGAATAAGACAATAAAAAAAATCAATATTTTTGAACCGAGAAAATATAATGTCCCCTTAAATATTAAAGTAGTAAATTGGATTATAAGTATTTTTGAACGTGGTTTGGAATGTCAATGAGGTTAAAAAAATAAACAATGTTTTTTATGATACATTTATTAACACATAAATTGCTCGAAATTTTGATCATCATATTCGATACAACATTCAATGCGTTTTATTACGTATTTTCTCATTGTTAATTGCAGCATTTCTGCTGTAATGCCTTTAACAGCCCTTGTAATCTTATGTTGTAAATCTTCTTCATTTTCAAGAATAGTTGCATAGTGTCCTTAATATGTCCCTAAAGGAAAAAATCGCAAATCAAATCACATTGAATGCTGTGTCGAACATAATGATTAAAATTTCGAGCAATTTATGTGCTAATAAATGTTTCGTGAAAAAACATTGTTTATTTTTTTAACTTCATTGACATTCCAAACCAGGTTTAAAAATACTTATAATCCAACTTACTTTAATACTTAAGATGCCGATTATCTCGTAAGCGATGCATACAAGCAATGTTTTACTGGATTTGATTTTGATTTCAAATTATTACTGTGTAAATATGCAAAAAAAATTATAGGTATTCATTTAAAAAAACTACGTTGACGTTCATAACTCGAAAAGATCACGAGTAAAAAAAATTTTACATGCATTTTGTAGCTGACTAAAAGCCATGTAAATTTCGCTTATTAAATTTTCTTGTAACTTCAAGCAGTTACGAGATATTTGCTCGGACATTTATGGACGGACATCCTATATACCCAAATATGCTTTCGTGATTGTCACAACGTAAAACAATCGGTGAAAAACTTCACAATTGTTTTAATTATATTTATTAAAAATATTAATTATATGTATGAAAAAATCAATTATATTATATATTGAATTAATTATTAAATTGACATCATATACACATAATAATATAAATGTTTACTATATTGATGCAAATACAGATTTACTAAAAGTTACACTTATGGATTTTCATATTGCATTTTATATTATTTTGAGCAAATTTTGATCTTTTTTTCATTTCATCTTTGTTTCATATGACATCAAATATGGATGTCATATGAAACATTTATAAGGGATGCAACCTTTACAAATCGACTATTAAAGTTGATGCCAAATTTGCGTACATCTGTTTATCCGGGTAATATTTGGATATATAATTTGATTCTATCATTAACCTCCTATATTGATATATATTTAATGTTAATTAAAATCAGCTAAAGTCCACTTAAGTTGATATCCATTTAAGTTGACGCACAGAGACAACAAAAGCATATATTAAATTACACTACACATGTTTAAGAAATTATATTGAATAATCTTGATTCATAAATAGTATAACGTTTGGGAGATATGATTCCAAAAAATCAGATCAATCGACCAGTTGTATTTGAAAGGCTAAGGGCTTTGAACATCTCTTATAATGTTTTCATTTTATACGAATTTTATATGAAAAAGTTTAATGTAAAAAGAAGGGCGGTAAGAGAGAAAGAGAGAGGGAGGAGAGGGAGAGAGAGAAAGGGAAAAGAGCAAATGATAGCGCGCTATTCACAAAAGAAATTGAAGACTTAGTGCTACTCAGAATCTGTTGGGCTCAAAATAACGATTTACCACTGGATTATTCCCCAGCCCTCCTCGTCGTAGCAGTCGCGACGTCGCGCGACGTCCATCATCAACTCGCGAACGAAGTTTCGCCATAAGAAATAGCGCTTTTATCTAATCCACGTCGTTGATCGCGTCGCTCACCCTCCTCACACTCGACTCAGCAACCCCTTGCGCTCTTCACTTGTGCCTCCTCCCCACGCCCCCGTACTTTCCCAGTCATTTAGTTCGACGCGCTCCGCTATTTTTCACTACTTTATTTTCGCCCTCTTTCGCTTTCTCGCGCTTCTCCCTCGCAACCTTTCGCCGTTGCACTTTTCACGTCGCACTTCTCTATTTGCCTCTCCTACCTACTTACCCTCCTGACTTTTTCTACTTCCCTCTCTCCCTCTCTCTCTCTCTCTCTCTCTCTATCTATCTATCTATCTATCTATCTATCTATCTATCTCTCTTTTCTCCTTTCCTCGTTCTCGCACTTCGCACTTTTCACCCTCCGTCTTCATCGCGGCTCCTGAGCCGTGAAACGCGCGTAAGCGAAATGCCGCGGCGCGGAGGCTCGAGCAATTAGCGGAGAAGGTAATTTATCAGGGAGAGCGGGCACGGTTTCTCCCTGGCCGCGCTCTGTTGGAAGTAAAGAGGATGTCATTACTCATGCGCGCCAGCCGTAATCTTAATAACGGCTTCGCCGGCTGGTTAGCGAACTAAAGGCGAGCGCTCGCTTCTCCCTTCTTTCTCTGTCTTCCTCTTTTTTTCTCATTTTCTTGCCTTTTTCTGCCTCTCCCCGCCTCCCCCCACCTCATCCCTCCCTCCTTTACCGTCGTCCTTTCATTTCTGCATGGCGTCACGCGCGTCGCGCCCGCTTCTTCCGCTCTCGCGAGTTTCGGTTTCGCGGAGGAGCGAACTCCGCGGAAGAGCCCTGGGCGCAGTATCGATCGGCGCGAAGTGCCGACATCGATATTCAATCCCGAATGTCCCGACGACATGCTGATCGCGCCGTTTGTTGCGAGCCCGAGCCGCGCGACGAGCTCTGTAATAATGCTGTCTGCGGCTTCCACGTGTAATCGTATCTTGGCGTTTTAATTAAACGTTACACTGCAGAAAAGAATCGCGAGACCCGCATTCTATATTATTCTGATAAGAGTAATAACGATATCCTCCACTATCGATAAAACACGATCCAAATGGACTTCCACGACTATCACGACGTGAAACAATCGACGATGAAAACTCTACAATTTTTTTATCGCATTGATGAGGCAAATATGCTGTATTGAATTAATCGTTAGATTTGTATCACATAGTAATATAAATTTTTTGTTATATTAGTGTGTAGCTACAAATCTAAAAGCTAAGGGAACGTTGAAGCTGAAAACTTTACTGACAGAATACCAACATTTTTCTACAAAGTTTACATATTAGTTGTACAGAATGATAAATGCTTAAATAGGAACATTGCTCAATATTTGATGGAAAAAAGTTTTAATGTAAAATCTGAAGTTATCAATTAGGGTAATATTTACTTAATCCAAAAATTCCGCAGCTTGTATATATCGAAAGTAGAATAGATGCTCTAAATAAAAAAATGTTGAAAAACATTGCTATACCTTTTCGTATCTGAATTCAGAAGCTTAAAAATATCCGAAAAATTTTCAGAAAAATTTCTACACATGTGTGTTTGTACGTAGGTAGCTTTTCCGCTGAATATGGTAAAACAAAGCAATATACATTTAGTGTATAGTAATGTATAGTGTAATGTATAGTAAGTGTATGTACAAAAAATACAAAAAGGATATTGTAATCGACATTGTTCTTACTCAAATTTTCCTATTATATTTTGCGAGACTAATTGTTTTGAGCAAATTTTAATCATTCTTTTCGCATTTTTATATGACAAATGAGTGCAATATGAACCGCTCATAAGGAATGCAATTTTTAGTTGAGTAAATATACATAAGTAATTTCATCAAAAGAAACTAGTTCAAACTGTTTCGCAAACAATTGTATGCCTCTTATCGATTTGAGACAAATTGTTTGGAGCAAATTTTGAACATTCTTCTCATATTTCTGTATGGTAAGTTTGAGTGCTATACGAACCGTTCATAAGGAATGCAATCTTTAGTTGAGTAAATATACATAAGTAATTTCATCAAAAGAAACTAGTTCAAACTGTTTCGCAAACAATTGTATGCCCCTTATCGATTTGAGACAAATTGTTTTGAGCAGATTTTGAACATTCTTCTCATATTTCTGTATGGCAAGTTTGAGTGCTATACGAACCGTTCATAAGGAATGCAATCTTTAGTTGAGTAAATATACATAAGTAATTTCATCAAAAGAAACTAGTTCAAACTGTTTCGCAAACAATTGTATGCCCCTTATCGATTTGAGACAAATTGTTTTGAGCAGATTTTGAACATTCTTCTCATATTTCTGTATGGCAAGTTTGAGTGCTATACGAACCGTTCATAAGGAATGCAATCTTTAGTTGAGTAAATATACATAAGTAATTTCATCAAAAGAAACTAGTTCAAACTGTTTCGCAAACAATTGTATGCTCCTTATCGATTTGAGACAAATTGTTTTGAGTAAATTTTGATCATTCTTCTCGTATTTCTGTATGGCAAGTTTGAGTGCTATATGAATCACTTGTAAAGAACGCATTCTTTAGTTAAGTATATATATATGTAATTTTAAAGAAAGAAACATGTTCAAACCGTTTCGCAAACAATTGTATTATTGATTTGTTGTGCATCATCATCGTTTATTTTTGGCATATTCCTCGCTGTAGTGCACAGGTGCAAACAACTAATAAATTGAATTTCAGTAGCAACGGCATCAATTATCTCTATTTCCAGACAACATCTTAGCTGTCATGTCCATCCGGGTAGAATATTTCTTGGGATCTAGTTAAGATTCAGTATACAGAAACATATACAGGATAAGACCTAAAATAGGCCATCTGAATAACTTGTAAATTATGTATTGTAATCAGAAATTTGTTATATATAAAAGTTACATGATTTCGGTGAGGTCATTAGATATATATTTTTTATAAGTGGAAGTGTTTCGAAGATTTAAAGGTCAACGTTAATTTTTTTATATGAAACTATCTTAATTGCTTTAGGTAAATAGATTCCTTGTAACATTCTGCGTAAAATGTTATAAGAATAGTATGATACAAAATTTGATGATTTGTGAGATGTTTTATATCTTAGTTGACATATTTTTACATAAAATATAAAACATCTCGTAAAATATTTAGTTTTTGATAGTCTTATATACCTTATACTTTTATACATAGAATAATGAAACAAATAAAATGGTTAGTGTAAAGAAAATATATAGTTGCTTTTAGAAAAAGATACATTGCATATTTTTGTATACTTTTCTTTTATCTTAAAGTTACAGATACGCAGTTCTATTATAAGTGTTCAGAATGATGACCTTGAGCATTAATGCACTAATTAAAGCATTAATGCTCTAAAGCGATTAAGTACGGAAAATATTGCGTTTCAAATTTTGATTTGTATCTACGTATTGTAGAACATGTACCAACGATCTTCAAATGTTCGTCATGTATTGTGATCATGTAAACAAATATTTAATCACATTTTTATATTGAACGTCACGTTAAACGGTATTTATCTGAATAATATTACTAGTCTAGCATTTACCAGCGACTAAAGTGCGCGCGGCTTCGTCAATTTATTCAAAGTTTCATAATGCGTTATAACATATAAAAGCAGGGAAAATTGATATAGTGTTCATTTGAGGTGAATTTCGCCGAATTATAAGAGAGGTAGTGCGCTTGTGCGCTGGAAAGTTCTCTAATCGTATTATATCTTCACAATTTGTTTATTCAAACATAATAAAAAATTTTTAAGAAACTTGGATAACGTGGAAAGCGATGGAAGCGTAGATAATAATAAATATCAACGATGCAAGACAACAGCTAATGATGAAAATGCAATTAACGTTTAGACTACCGAGAAATTCAAATATTTTATTTAATCTAGATATAAAATAGAAACCGAAACAGTGATTGGGAACACGTTGGGCAGAGAAATTGAAATCTATTTGGCTCTTCCACTTACAACTTGCACTTACAACTTTGTTTATTTAAGAAATTGAAATAAATTGTAATTAGATTCTAGAAAATTTTCTAGGATAAAAATGGGAATCCCAACTGATATCGCAATATGATGCACTTATTTGGGTAAATTTGATTGGAATTTATGCAATACTTGAGAATGTTCGAGAAATCTCCATGTGAGTTGAGAAACAAACGCGCGTCTGTTTCGATTCTAGATAGAGAAACCATGTCTAGGATAAGATTGAAATTCACTATTGGTATCATAGTGCACTTTTGAGACAAATTTAGACATTCTACTCGGAATATACGCTGTATCTGACAAAATATTGAAACATTTCTATGCAGATATATCTTAGTTCTTTCTGCCAGTCCTTTTCCTGCCTATATATGTTAACATATGCAGTTGTTTCAATGAGGATTTTGCCCAACCGATGACATTCGATCGCAGTCTCTCGAGTTGTAATATCATAGAATCGTCTCTCTGTATTATTTTGACAAAGTAACAGCGATATTCAATCCGACTCTTTGCCTTTGGCGTATGCGCCATTGAAATTTCTCTCGATATAAATTTAGTTCGACGAGAGAGGATACCTGAGATCGCGGTATCGAAGTAAAATTATCACGAAGTAGAGAGAAGGGGCAAGAGAGAGAGAGAGAGAGAGAGAGAGAGAGAGAGAGAGAGAGAGAGAGAGAGAGAGAGAGAG
>NW_022639534.1:969337-971494 GCF_010583005.1 Odontomachus brunneus
ATTATAACTTCGGCGCTACTATGGACGACGAACGACGACATGTCGTGCCCGGGCAATTTTCAGCTCCTATAGACCCTACTCCCTACGGTCATTCTATTATTTACTGATACTTCTCGCCGACTCTCTGTTCTATATTTCAAACCGACTTCGCGATATATCCGCGAAAGTCCTAAGATAACATCATGCGGCGCGAGACGCATTTTTCCGCAGATTTTTCAGGATTTCTAACTGGAAACAATCAAAATCCCGCACGGAAAAAAAAGTTTGGTTGAATTAACCAAATATCTGGTCGAATATGAACGATCCAGAAATTCCAATTGAAGTAACCCGAATTCTGTTTAAGATGACAATATGTTTGGTTGACTTAAACAGAATTCGGGTTACTTCAATCGGAATTTCTGGATCGTTCATAATCGACCAGATATTTAATTCAACTAAACCTTTTTTTCCGTACGACTTTGCCAAAAACTGGGATCTAATTGGGAAATCTGCGAAAACTCGGATTAGAAGTATAATGTCCTTATAGAAATATCATACTAAGAATCATTGATAATTACTTATTTTCAGTATTAAAAATACTGGATAATAAGTAATTATCAATGATTCTTAGTATGATATTTCTATAAGGGTGTTTCAGTAAAAAATAACAAATTCGCAATATTCAAACAATAAATAATTCTAATAAGGCAAGTGAGAATATATCGTTATTGGTTTAATGCAAAATATTATATATTCAACATAATGTAGTAAACGTTTTGGTTTAAATCCTCTTCAGTAGATAAACATATAATAATGGATGCAATACAAAAACATATAGAATTAAATAATCTGATAGATCCCTTACAAAAATAAAGTATTAAATTATAATTAAGAAGATAAAAATATAAAATAATATAGGTCTAGGTTCAAACTTACACAAAACAGTCGTATATCAGAACATTTAATTTAATGTTTCAAAAATGCGATTCTAAATAGACAACCCAAACAAATCCTATTTTCTCTACCGAACATTTTCCCAGTGTTTTCTTTTTTCTTTTTATTTCTATTTCATATTTATGTTGAGCAAAATATTGGTGGGGGTATGTTGACAATCATACCATTTTTCAAATATCTGATTTTGTCATTGCAAAGTACTCCTAAAACCATTAAATTTTTGTCTAGAAAACTTTTTTTTACCTCTTATATTTTGACGAAATATGCTCCTAAAGAAAACGACCGATTTTTTTCAAAGAGGTGTTTTGCCCCCTAAAAGTCCTGGGCACATATAAAAAAATACGTGTCTCTTCTTTTGGTCTGAATTACAATATATTTCAAATTCATCCAAATCGGAGCTAATCACCTATGTAGGGTTCCTTGTTAGTTTCTCTGATTTTGTTGGAAAATCTGATAGTATTCCAATTAGATTCCAGACAATTTTTTATACAGGGACCAAACAAATTATGAGAAACGTTGAACAGAGCAAATGAAATATGTTTGGATTATATATATATATATACACACACACACACACACACACACACACACACACACACACACACACACACACACACACACACACACACACACACACACACCCAACCGTCCAAAAGTTTGGAAGCAGCCATATTTTTGTGTGAAATTAAAGATCGTTCGTAAATATTATGAAAGCAACCGTTTATAATGAATGTTTATTGACATTGACAACTACTTTAGGTCAGAACACCAACTCTTTGTACCTATATCTAACAAATTCTTGCTATTAACTACTTGCGGTTAAACACTTACTTTATTTTGGTCACGTTTGAATCACAGAAATATGTTTATTCTTAATTCCGATATCTAATCATTATATTCTAATTAGATAGAATCTTAATAGTTGTATTCAAGCATTCATAGACGCAAGTTACAATTTCTGAGCTCAATGCGTGTTAAAGTTATCAGCCGGTTGATTTAATTGAATTTTTTTATTTAATATAATGTAGTTATAAGCACAGAAAGTTAGCGTTCTAAAATAGTTGTCAATGTTGATAAACGTTTATTATAAACGGTTGCTTTCATAATATTTACCAACGATCTTTTATTTCACACAAAAATATGACTGCTTCCACACTTCTGTTACTGTTCTGACGGTAGTATATATATATATATATATATATATATATATATATATATATATAT
>NW_022639534.1:971504-972239 GCF_010583005.1 Odontomachus brunneus
AGAAAAGGGAAGATAGCAGTCTGAAGCGTCCCGCGAAACAAAGTTCCATCTCGCAACGACAATAATAAAGGTTCAAAGTGCCACGCGAGTTTTAACATCGCTAATGTCATTTCATTATCCCCGATAAGCTATAACCGTAGAACTTTAACAACCATCGCGGAGCAGCGCGTTAAATTATAACTTCGGCGCTACTATGGACGACGAACGACGACATGTCGTGCCCGGGCAATTTTCAGCTCCTATAGACCCTACTCCCTACGGTCATTCTATTATTTACTGATACTTCTCGCCGACTCTCTGTTCTATATTTCAAACCGACTTCGCGATATATCCGCGAAAGTCCTAAGATAACATCATGCGGCGCGAGACGCATTTTTCCGCAGATTTTTCAGGATTTCTAACTGGAAACAATCAAAATCCCGCACGGAAAAAAAAGTTTGGTTGAATTAACCAAATATCTGGTCGAATATGAACGATCCAGAAATTCCAATTGAAGTAACCCGAATTCTGTTTAAGATGACAATATGTTTGGTTGACTTAAACAGAATTCGGGTTACTTCAATCGGAATTTCTGGATCGTTCATAATCGACCAGATATTTAATTCAACTAAACCTTTTTTTCCGTACGACTTTGCCAAAAACTGGGATCTAATTGGGAAATCTGCGAAAACTCGGATTAGAAGTATAATGTCCTTATAGAAATATCATACTAAGAATCATTGATAATTACTTATT
>NW_022639534.1:973404-980144 GCF_010583005.1 Odontomachus brunneus
TATATATATATATATATATATATATATATATATATATATATATATGTGTGTGTGTGTGTGTGTGTGTGTGTGCATGTGTGTGTGTATATATATTTCCTACTTCCAATCGCAACTTCATTTTTATTTAGGAAATCAAAATCATTTATTTGGGAGATCCCAATCAAATCTCAGAACGTTTTCTATGGTTGGAGTTAGAATGGGTTCCCCAATTGGTATCGCAATACGATACACCCATTTGGGACAAGTTTGAATACTTGGGAAGATTTGGGAAATTTCCATGCGGGTATCTCTATAGTGCATGTAGTAAGTTCTTGGGGAATTTCTATGCGGGCTATTCTGACGGAATCTGAAGGGAGAATGACGAATGAAGATGACTACATAGTTATAACACTTAGTTATTATTCCCGGCGCCATGATGGTCGAAGAAACTAACCGGTGGAAACATGTACATTGTGTTGCAGAGGACGAGCACCAACGTGTGGGGTGAATGGATGGGCGTAATGCACGGTGACGAAGTGGAGTATGTCTTCGGGCATCCGCTGAACACGTCTCTGCTGTACACCGACAAAGAGCGAGACCTGGCATTGAGAATCATCCTCCACTACGCGCAATTCGCATATTCAGGGTGTGTATAGCGCAGGCATAAGTCGCGCACTTTCATAAGTAAGGGAAACCGGGGCTAGATGTCCCATATTTCGGAATTTCGAAGTCACAGTTTCTCAGACAATTAATTGTGACTAATTATACAAACGTGATAGAGACAATTTTTTAAATATGTGTTAATATCTGCTACGATCCTATTAACCGTATCTTTTGTTTTGTCATAACAAATGCAAGCACGCAGCAACGTGGTGTCCTGATACTTTGGGTTCAGTTGCCTAGTAGTGCAGAGTAGGAAGGCTACATATAAAATATGTATTCTAGTTAGCAATTCTGAGGTTTTTGCGAGAAGTCTCCTCACCTCTCCTGTCGGTCTTTAATTATGGGCTCAACTTTATTTCGTTTATCTATATACTCGATTTCAGTCATTTTAAAAATAAAAATTGTTTCTATTATCTGAAACAGTATAACATACATTTGCAAGAAACTTCATTCTAATTATTAACACTTTACTTATCATTATTCACTCACGATGAAGATTATAATACGAATGAAATATATAATGCCAATACAAAATTTCAAGAGGCTTGAAAATTGACTTTACTGTGCTATTACTACTACTTATTACTATTACTAAATAAGTTTTCTTTATTTTTAACTGTAATATTATTCCAATTTTAATGAAACTCAGAAAATACTTATGTCTTAAAAGGACTATTTCACAATTTTTCCACTGTTTCTCCTTCCTTTCAAAATAAATACTAAAAAAAAATATATGAGCAACATATCCCTGGAGTCATCCAAACCCAATCTGCTCTGCATACATAGTATGCAACATCGATCGATGCAAATAAGAAGAGTGAGCGGGCGTATCGAGACCAAACTAACTTTCGAAAAGATTGCAGGATTACGCGGCTTGTATGCTCATTACTAGTGCTGTCAGTATAATCCGAGTAGGATCCAAACTCACGAGTACTAGCCGTGTATCCGAACTCACGAGTATACAGACCAGCATAATAATCTTAACACACGAAGTTATCCTTCTTCTAAAGCATGTAACGCGTGTATTTATTGTGCGGAGAATATTATAGTGTTTTCTCATACGAAATTCTCCTCTATTTTATCCGTTAGTTTTATTGGCTGTATTTAACTTGTTATATGCAATTGGTTATGTTCTATATGTTGATTAGTAAAACGCAGTAATACTATATACAAAAAGAATATTATAACTTTTTTCGTATAAAATTGTTCTTCCGATTTTATTCTCTAGCTTGTTTTATCGACTTTTTTTTCTAGGCTATATATTTAATTTATTATACACAATTACGTTATGTAATTGGTTACGTTTTATACATTAAGTGATACAATGTCACGATATTATACACGGAGAAAATATTATAGTTATTTTCATGTATATATGGTGATTTAGAACAAATTTTGACAAATGGTTCTTTCTGAGTAAAAATTACCATATGAGCATAGATTTATTTTTAACACAAAAATTTTTCGATAAAGTTGATAGAATTCGAGTAAAAAATTATCAAAACCAATATTTTTGTAGATATTTTATAAATATCTTAGAAAATAGAGATCATATAAAAATTTTTTTCAAACAAAAATTATTAGTTTCTTTATGTAAAATAAAATTCCGTAATGAAAAGTATATGTTTTTTTTATAAGCAAGCAAAGTTGATCTCAATCTGACCTTGGCGACGCCACCCAAGGTCAAACCAATGATACCTTTTTATGTCTTTCGTTGAACCATATAACTTTTGTTTGAAACATTTTTCCATATTTTTTTTACATTTCGAGATATTTCAGTGTAAAAGTTAAAATGGGACAACTTGTATAAACATCATTTATTTACAGTTCAGTTTCGTAATAAATGCTCAAAATATGCTCACACACATTATGAGCTAGAATGTACATATTGCATTGATAAAGCAAAAAATCGCGTATACACGATATGGTACATTATTCATACGAATTTTATTTGATATATCAATAATTCTTAAATTGTTCACAAGTCTTTATTTCAACACTGTACATAACTTATGCTGATTTCTCTATGATTACTTACGTATGATTTTATTACATTTAATAGCAATAAAATTTTAAAAGTTTTGTAACTATATACGGAAATCTTGAGAATAGGATCCATGTTCATATAACATTTTTTAGAATAATTTCCCAAACAATCTGTCAAACTTTATTACACTCATTCTGAATCATCCTATATGATATTCTTTTCAATGTTACCATATTTCCTAGTAATCAGTATAGAGAATGTAAATAAAATAAATAACATATATAAAACAAAATGTCTAATAAATTCAGGCAGAATGTCAATATGTTCCTTACAAAATTACAACGTTCTATAATAATGTTTGCTATAGAATTTTCTATTCGTGTATTGGGGAGTTCTAAAATAGTAGAAAGATTATCGTGCAAAATGCCTCGTGTATGAAGATTGTACTTATTTTAATTAATTTTATTAATTGGCAACTTTTAATTAAAGTAATCTTTTAACCTGTTATAAACCAGATTAATTTTATCAGCCTTATCATCCATGTCGCTTGGGTAACTGATGGCTCAAGTTGTCATGTTATATCTTTCTGCTAAATAACATATATACCATAATACTAATGAAAGTATTTCATTATACCTGAAAGTACCTGATTATATTTCGTCTTAGAGCTAACATAACTACCTGAACTACATAAACGACCTGAACATAAAGTTTAGTATGGGTCACCGGTGCCCACGCGGCGTGAATAATAAATTACTGATAAGGTGAGGTTTTAATTTAAACCGCCGAAAAAATAGCAGGTTCCCATGAATTTTTTCCACAAGGAAATGAATAGAGATATTAAAATAAAAATATTTGATCATACTATTTAATAAATATTTGATTATACTATTTATTATTGTATTGTATAAGAAATTATTTTTTTATTTACAAGAACATTGAAACTTTGTCGTTCAGGTTTCTTGTGCTGAGCGCGGTATTGCTGGACGTTTCTAAATAGTGGACAACAAATTACAATTTGTATAATAATTTCACACAAATAGAATAAGAGAAAAGAGTGCGGCCAAAGTGTTCTTCCAATCCACTTGGCGAAATGACGAATTGAAATAGATACCAAATGAAAGATCTCGTTAAGCTGAAAACAAATATATAAGTTTCATTTTGCATCGATTTTCCGTTCCAAAGTTATAGGTTTCCAATTCAAAACGGTTTCTAAAAAATATGAAAGTGTTGGAGTTTTGTGGCGTATAAGGACTCGTTTGAAAACTTATGACTTCTACCTTCTAGTGAATAAAACATCGCATCAAAATGTCAACAAAAAATCGAAAATCTAAGTATTCCAATTGGATTTTTTGTACATTTGGTTGGTTCTTAACATGGAAAGTATCACTAATCGATTCCTCGTATACAAAAACAATAAGTAACATTTAAATCTGCTTAAGTGTACAGAAATCATTTCTATGCATTTTCAAAAATGTTAACTATACGTAAAAATATATTGCAGCAAACTACCATAATTTCCAGTTTTTTATTGATATTTTGATACAATTTTTTATCCACTGAAAAGTAAAAATCATAAGCTTTCAAGTGCTTATACGCCACAAAACTCCAACATTTCATTTTTTCTTTTTTTAATTAGCTATTTTAACCTTTTATTTCCCTAACTAGATTGAGAGAACATGTCCAATGCCCAATTTAGCCGGACTCTTTAAAAACTACATTAAATTTGCTGGAGGATGAGCCTCTGTTATATTCAAAAAGTCGAAATTTAACAAAATGGCGGTACTTGGAATTTATAATTTTTTCTCTTCCTTTCTTTTTTATTTAGTGTGTCCCGGAAAAAATACTAAATTTGGAAATTTTTCAAAGAATTTAGGTTCATTCTTCGACAAATTTAATGCAACCCTAAATTTTTTAGTCCCATTTATTTCAGATTATTACACATACATACATAAAAGAAGACTATCTTTATCATGTTTGTACTGTCACAACAATTAGTTGTCTGGAAAGTTGTACCTTCGAAATTCTAAATATGGGACATCTAGCCTTCACGTTCCTCTCGTTTGTACATAAAAGTAAATTAACCCATTAAGAGAAAACCGCTAAGGATAAGCTTTCAAAAACCATCTAAATTAAGGAAAAACGTCGAAATTTGTTAAAAAGTGAAAAAAAAATTTGTGTTGGATTTCAAAATTCAAGAGAGAAAATTCAAAATGGCGGACCAATATGTCGGCCCGAAAATTTAAAATTTTGACCTATTTGAGTGAAAATCCGTATAGGAGAGGTTTTGGGTTCGCTGAGTATGAATATGCACTTATTTTTTCAAAATTTTTTAAAACGTACTTTCATTGAAATAAATCAAAATTAAAAAATAAAAATTTTCGGCCGCCATATTGATTTTTAAAGTCAAAAACCCATTTTTCTTCTAGAGTCTGCTAAAGTATAATGTTTTGCCCCAAAACAAACACCTTCGAAAGGTAGCTTATAATTTTGTTGGATTTTTCGCCAAATAATAAAACTATGTCAAATTTTCGCATTTTTAGGCGGCCATATTGGATCCGCCAGAATTTTGAAAAAATAAGTGCATACTTATACTCAGCGAACCCCAAACTCCCTTATACGGATTTTCACTCAAATAGATCAAAATTTCAAATTTTCGGGCCGACATATTGGTCCGCCATTTTGAATTTTGAAATCCAACACACATTTTTTTCACTTTTTAACAAATTTCGACGTTTTGCCCTAAATGGTTTAAATGGTTTTTGAAAGCCTATCCTTAGCGGTTTTCTCTTGGGCCTTAATGAGTTAAGGTAAAACCAAAGAAAAAAAATGTATGTTTTGCCAATTATTTCATATTTTACTTTGATATACCTTGATATAAAAATTAAATTACTAAATATTCTGAAAAATATATTTCGTTAACCCCTTTTTTTTAACTTCAATACTTTTCTATATACAATGATTTAGGAAACGACTAACGGAACAATAAGAAATAATTGAACAGATGCCCGGAATTGATACAATTACTCATTACGACACGCATGTGATTCAACGTAAAGTGAAGTTGACCATCTGACGCAACGACGAAACGCAGAAACTCCAATCCCTAAAATTCCAACCTCGAGTAATCGCTCATAATATCGTGGCTCGATTCCTGACCTCAATCTCCTTTTCCGGCGTCACTACATTACGTCAGTCGTATTCTCGCTTCTGCTTTCAAATATTTATGCACTTTACACAAATATCTCATCTATTTCTTGCAACACGGAGAACAATTTTTGACCGTGCCCTTCTCTTCCCGCTCGCTCTTCTCCCAAGAGACATTGGTATTAAGTTATTTTCGACTAAATGAAGTTTTTCAGCACGCCGGTTACTCGTACGTTTATTATTTCGACGTTGCTTTTAACGTTGTTGATTTATTCAGCGCACGCTGGCTTGATACGCGATTGGATGCGCGCGTGTGGCTGCAAATAGAACGCGTGTTTGTCTATAGGTTTGTCGAATATAAGATTGCCAAAAGCACGGTACAGGAGATTGTCAAAAGTACAGGTAGATTAGGTCAAACTGAGCAAAAAATCCCTTTGCCATTTTTCAAACTACTACGATCTCGAGATATTAATGAAGAAATTAGCCAACCAATGAGTGCGATGCCATGGAACAAACTCTGTCTCATCAAGAATGTCTGAGACGCAACTGCCCCTAAAGGCTCGTCTACAATACCCGGAGTGAGATTAACGTAAAAGTTATAATAAGAAATAAAAATGTTTTAGTTCGCCTCCCTTCCCCTCATACTTTAGTTTATTCACACTAAAAATATTTCTCTTAAGGGGGGAAATCCAATTAGAACTTTCAAAAAATCGAATTTTTTTTTTTTGCATAAAATGTTTATTTAACATTGTAAGAATATGTTCCCAACGTTTTAAATCGAAATTCGCAGCCGTTCGGAAGTTATGGCCTCCGAGCGCAACAAATCTCTTGAGCAGCGTCGAGGCTCTAATAGCACGCAGCAGGTATACTCACCCGGAGCGGGGATTTTACCTTTCAGGGCTGCGATCCAAAACGTATAGAGATGTAATTATAGTTTTACTGTAGGTTTTGGAACGCACCCCTG
>NW_022639534.1:980154-980231 GCF_010583005.1 Odontomachus brunneus
ACACACGCCGAAAGGCACACACGCCGAACCAAAACAATCGAAACCACGCAAAAGAAAGTTCCATGGTAATCAGTTTT
>NW_022639534.1:980868-998732 GCF_010583005.1 Odontomachus brunneus
TTATTTATTGCAAAAATTGTGCAGAGAAAACGTCAAAAAATGGAAATTTATTTTCATAAGCGTTTCATATTCAAAATTTTTGACTTTTTTCAATTTTTTTAGGTTCAATTACGAATTATGGGTATAAATAATAAGAATTTTTTCGCTGCCTGTTATAGGATCAATATCACGGACGCCATTTGTCCAGCAGCTGAGCAACTCGCACGCGTACCTGCCAAATGGGATGCTTCATATGTCCGCCATTTTTAAATATTTTTGGAAAAAAAAAATACGTATGGACAGTCCAAAACATATATAAATAAATGTTTAAGTTTGAAAAATATAGAAAAATTCTTTCTCCTACAAAAAAATTCTTGAAAATAGCTTATTTTTCCTCGTTCTAATTGGATTTCCCCCCTTAAGAAAAGTGGCTATCGGTTAACATCTGAAGGCGGAATAATGATGCAAGCGGCGCGTAGACAATCGTTTTTCGACGTATTGTGAGCGTGTTATACGTGTGTCGCTAAAAAACAGTCGCAAATCTTAGCCATTTTCGATGAAATCGCGCCTACAGGGAGCGTCCCACACCGGAAAAGTTGTGTTCTCCATACAAAAAGGCTATATATTTTTCCGTCACTTTAGTAGATATTCTTATAGAATAAGAATATTTCCTTCTTTTCGTAGGTTTTATAGAATATCATCTGAAATGGAGAAAATTCTTTTCCTTGATATCCAACTTTACAACTGTCGTTTGTTTCCTGCGACGAAATGCCACTTGTTTCTTATGACTGTTAATGTAAGTCATACGATTTTCATATTTTCGCGCAGAATTGGTTTTATATAACTATTGAAAAATGAAAAATAATATATAGATCCAAAAGTGACGAAGTGACTGAAAGATCTTATCGAGCTAACGGAAGTATTTATGAGTAATTTTCTGAAAGATAGATATTAAGTCTGATGTTAATCTTTTTCAAGTAAATACTCGAGCAAAAATTGAATCTAGTGATTGTCTAGTAAGGAGACAGAAAAGTTGGATCTTACATCGCTACTAGCTAGGAATGTAACGCTCACTTCTCCTAATGGCTGTACCAGAAAAATTATCTACACGGTGCGGCGCCAAAATCCGGATAAAATTCAATTTGAAATTCTCGCCGTTCTATACCACTGGTAGATGTCGCGATTAGCGTTCAAATAGCTTGACGCATGTACTAAACCATCATAACCTCGAAACAGTCGCAATGTTGAAACCAAGTGCGGAGTATAACCAAAAAGCCGCGATTATCGAAAGTGTTCGCGCTGGGCGCTCGGCGACAGAAATCATTCGGTTCTTCGGGTACCCGAGATTGACTGTGTATGATGTCATCGCAAAGTACAATGAGTCAGAGAAGTCCAACGAAGGTTTTGCAACATCATCCAGTGAGGGTGATGTCATGCCACCGCATTTCTTTAACAAAGGGGAAAATGTCACAAAAGAAGTTTATTTGCGTGTTCTGACAAATGTAGTGAAGCCGTGGATGGAAACTGTGTCGTCTGGAAAGCCGTATGTTTTCCAGCAGGACGGTGCGCCCGCCCACACAAGTCATTTGGTGCAAAATTGGTTGTCGGACAACGTCGACATGTTTTGGTCGAAAGAATTCTGGCCTCCCAACAGCCCAGATTTGAATCCTTTGGACTTCTATGTATAGAGCATAGTTGAAAGGGTCACGAACAAGTCCAGACATCCAAACGTCGCATCATTGAGAACCGCATTGAAGCGGCATTCACCGATATGGACCGTGACACATTAAAGCGCGCCTAAGCACGCTTTAGACCGAGAAAGGAGACGGTCATTCAAGCAAGCGGGGGATATATTGAGTAAATGTGTTCTTTATGGTCTTACAAACAATGTGGTTAAAAAAATTTTGTAAAGTTTTTCGTTTTTGCAATAAAAAATATGTTTGGAAAAAATGTATAATTTGTCCTGATTTTGGCGCCGCATCCTGTAGTAGCTAGATATAAAAAATAACTTGTAACTATAATTGGTATAGTTACTAGACAGTTCTAATATCGAATTTCTATTCAGAATTTACTGATGATTTTTTATCTCGTTACTGTGTAATCTTTTTTATTTAGCCACTATCTATGCAATACTATAGTTACTAAATATAAATTTCCTGACATTCAAAAGACTGAGTTGGAATATTTAGCCTGTCACGAGCTAGTGCCTGACTAGAAAACTTATTTAGTCATTACTATCTAACTACTGGTCTTGAAATCTGCTCTACTAGATACATTTTTGTTCGGGTATGGTTTATGATTTCGAGTAAGAATTTTCTTCATTTCAGATGATATTCTATGAAACCTACGAAAAGAAGGAAATATTGTTATTCTATAAGAATATCTATTAAAAATGACGGAAAAGTATAGTCCTTTGTATGGAGAACACAACCTGAGTAGAAATTTATCCAGTTTCTGACCAGTAACTGTCCTGGAATTTTTGGTAACTAGCTAGTTTTTAATCAGTTTTCTTAGCTATAAACTGACTGGTTTGGTCGACGTTCACTTCGTCAAAAACTGGACAGTTGAACTGGACAGTTTTATATCAGTTTTTGATCTGATTGAACTAGATTTTGATCAATATCTAATCTATTTATTAGCAGTTTCTAAACAGTTTTTTAACAATTTTTTTCCAGTGTGGGACGCTCTCTGTAGGCACGATTTCGTCGAAAATAGCTGAGATTTGCGACTTTTTCAAGTAAATATAGTTTATGATTTCCATTACTACTGATTGAAACTTTTTCAACTGTCGCAAATGTGTATCGAATTTTCGCAATGCAGTACGTTAGTTACACAACCTTATAGATTTCGAATATCTAGTACTAATGTTTAGAATATTTAGAGTATATAGTACTAATTTTCTTTATATCTAATATTTAGAATATATAGTACTAGTCCTTTACATGATTCTACTCTTTACGTAAGAAAATCCTCTTGGTGCCTATTTTAGGGGAGGATATTCTTTACGTAAGTGGAATGTTCTTAAAAGGAGAATATCATTTTTTTAGTGCACGTACGCATTGGTTTACCAGTCTTTTTTATTAATATCGCAAAATTTTACGTGGTTGCAAAAATAATGGAGGGAAGTTTTATTCAGTTCGGTCTAATCTACCTGCACGCACACGTGCTTTTGACAATCTCATATCCGACACCCTGTATATACAAAGCGGCATAATGCGTTCTATTCCAGCGCGTAATCCAACGAATCTTCTATAATTCTCGTGTTTCATTTATTAAACAACTCTTCATTCGGCATATTAACAAAATTATTAGGTGAAATAATGGATAATGATTGAAATCAGCTTGATATCATATTTCGCTCAAGTGTAACATATGTTTTTAATCATCTACCTACGTACGTGTGGCGCGAATTGTCGTTTTATGCGCGGAATGTATTCGTATGTTAATTGCAAACACTCAGTGTATCAACGCTTAACACCATAATTATGAAAATTACCGGACACCTCGAGATATTTTCATTTATTAATAATAATACGTTTAATTGCACGTATTTTGTACGCGTGCAGTTTCGACAAAGGATTCGGGGCGTCTGTCTCTCATTCGGGACGATGTCTCTCGTTTCGCTTGTCGATAAAGAGCCGATAATAAAAAGCGATAATAAAATATAAATTATAACTTATCAAGTCCAGATAGACGAGTGTTTCAGGAACTGAAATCACACAAGGTATATCATATCAACGCGTCTAGTTTTACTTATTCTATTATATTATTATATTATATTATTCTATTATTATATTATATTATATTATTCTATTATTTATTATATTATTCTATTATATTATTATTTTAGTATTGCTTCTTACTTATATTTCAAATCATTCTATACATAAAAGTTCTATGCGTTAATACTTTTCAGTTCTATAGCAAGATCCATATAGAAGATCCATACAGCAGAAAATGTGTAAAAAGAATGAATATTTCACAAAAATATTTAGCATCAGAATATGCTGTGATAAATTTGAAATATCTAGCAGAACGTTCACTTTTCATCAACCTTATAACAATACATTTATACGCAAATTGACGATGAGAAAATACTTGTATAAAGAAAATATATATTTTTTTATAAAGAAATATATTTGATTTCGAATATTCTTGGATTATTAACAATATTAATGAATTATAGAAAGCTAGTCGGTATTCTTTCTCAAAAAACTAGATATATTTAAGATTTTCGAAAATATTGCTTCTTACTTCTATATTCACTAAAAAAATATAGAGATAATGATAATTAGATAAATATAGAAAGATGAAAAAATATAATATTATCCTTAGCGAAAATTTTTTCCATATGAGCTCTTCTAAGATAAAAAAAATATTTTAACACGCAAAAAAATAACTTTAATTGCTATTTCTTATTAACCTATATTCTAAGCGAAAATTCTCACCGAAAAGATATTCCTTCTCTAATAAAGTGGACTATTAATCGAAAATTTATTAAATATTATTTTATCTTTGTCTCTTTCGAGTCAAGAAGGATATATTACTTGAAATAGAATGCCATCTTACTTTTAAGAAATTTCTATTAAAAATAAAACTTGTATTGTAAAGATAAAGAACGAAATTCCTCTAATTTTAAGAACATTGTGCTTGGAATATCTTTGGCTTAGTTTGAGAAAAATCGTCTTGCAGCCATATATAAGATTATATTTTTTTATATTATTTCCATACTTATTGTAAACAGTGTTGGGCAATCAATGAAAATTGTTTTTTACTAAAATAATCAGCAAATCAATAATCAAAATTAATCAATCGTATATGTAATCATGAATATTTAATCGTTTGATGAAATTAAAAATTAATCAGCATGTAATACAATCACATCAAAGTTTGATTAATAATTAGCTTCATCATTTCATAAAATTATTTGTACTTTTATATGTAATTATTGATTAATTTTGATCACTGATTATTTTAATCAAAGAATTTTAATCGATTAATACCCAATACTGGTCGTGAATTTTTCGAAATCAATAAATTCTGCTATCTCTGCGAAATTACTCAAATAAGGGAGAACTCTTCAACTTCGAGCTTACCATTTCCCACAATATTAGCCGTTAACTTTCGTGACCTACACAATGTTCGATTGAAATCTGAAAGTCCGAGTCATAATGTGGACAGTCAATGAAGTTCAATGTGTAGGTCAGCGATATTTCTAACAAAGTCACGGTATTATTACATCACGCCCTAGACCATTGTGGAGAGAACAGCGGAATCAATTTTGCCAAGGACAATGCCTATGTCACTCGATTGTCAACTACTTCGCGAGAGGCGAAGGCCTCGAATCGTAGATACGAATGTAAAGATCACTCGGCGTGTGACTCGACGATGTTCGATAGAAAGTCGCGACTGACATTGCACTGAGAAAGAAAAGTATTTCATATTGCGGCTATACAATTGCATGGTGAAATAATTATAGTGGGCAAAACTAATATTTGTAACAAACGGTACTGTATTACTACTTATAATCATTTCGCATGCATATTGCTATTACTACTTTTTATTGAAACAACAAGACATAAGCAGAAGTGACCATAATTCACAATGAGATTAAACTTTTGAATTCTAATTCCCTAATTAATAAGAACGATACGACATACAGTGTCCCAGAACAATCTTTGAAGCCACCTTTCGTGGAGGCATAGTACGAAATAAGGTGAACATAAAAGTCCTATACCGTTTTGCGATATTTGCTAATATCGATTTTGATAATTATCGAGATATTAATTAAAAATGATCACGCGAAATATTGTAGATTCATAAATGATCACGCGAAATATTGTAGATGAGCTATAGTGGTGACATCTGTCGTCATGTGCTTGCACATTAGGTAAAACTGAACAAAAAAGTCCTCTATATTTTTTCTTAATAATTTTATAGATTTTTAATTATTAATTAAATATCATTAATATATATCATCGCAAGCGACCATCCGCCAATCTTCTTTAATTAATAATTAAAAATCTATAAAATTATTAAGAAAATGATAGAGGACCTTTTTATTCAGTTTGACCTAATATATAAGCACACAATGACAGATGTCGCCAGTACAGCTCATCTATTATACCTTGCATAATCATTCACAAATTTTCTTTCATTAAGGAAATTAGAACGGTTTGAAATTTTCAAAAAAATCGACTTTTGGGTTTTTACGTAATCATAAAAATTTAGTATAATTCTTTAAGAACATTTTGGCGCAGAAAGAACTTCGACATTCGCAAAATTGAGTTCAGGAGAACGAAAAATGTGAGGCGGCGCGCGGCCGGCGGAGCGCGTGCGATCATGTAGTGTAAGAAATGTAGATATTGTTAATTTAAAACAAACTGATAAACAGTAATAACGGTTCAAAAACTTAGAAATAATAATGTCGGAAACAAATGCTATAGGAGTGTGGAGGTCACTGCTAACAAATATAAAAGTAACAACAAAGGAGACGAGAACAGTCGATCGGTCGGTACTACCCAAGTAGAAACATCTCAGGGAAAAACTGATAACTAAACTAGCCGATAACTAGACAGTTTTTACTGGCTAGGATTAATTAGACACTTACTGTTTTGAAACTTGATAGAAAATACTGGCTATTTTTTCATGACCAATTACGAATCAGAAACTAAACTTGAAAAAATAGTAAGTAAATACTGGGTAAGTTTCTGTCCATTAAAAACTCTGAAAATACTGTTTAGTATTTCTTTGGTAGATTTTTGTCAGAAACTATGCAAGAAAAATAATAAGTAAATATTGGATAGTTTCTGTCCAGTAAAAACTCTGAAAATACTGTTCAGTATTTTTGGGCCAGTTATTTGTCAGAAACTATGCAAGAAAAATAATAAGTAAATATTGGATAGTTTCTGTCCAGTAAAAACTCTGAAAATACTGTTCAGTATTTTTGGGCCAGTTATTTGTCAGAAACTATACAAGAAAAATAGTAAGGAAATTCTGTGCATTGCAAATAGTAAGGAAAATTTCTATCTAGCAAAAAATCGGAAATTACTGACGAATTTTTTTTTAGATAGTTCCTGGCCAAAATAAAATAAAATATTATATTAAAGATAAAGAAAAATTTTTTAAATAAAAATTATAAAAATTTAATTTTAATAAAATTATGGTTTCGATACATACGTGGTTTGATAAAAAAATACGCGGAATTTTCATTTTTCTCAAAAAATTTTTATTTATTTATCGATATTAATTTTGTCCCCTTCAAAGTACTCCCCATCAGATATAATACATTTGTGCCAACGCTTTTTCCAATCTTCGAAGCACTTCTGGAACGCAATTTCCGATATAGCGTTTAGCTTCTTCAGCTATTCTGTTTTTATCTCTTCAATGTTAGCAAAACGTCGTCCTTTTATGGTTCTTTTCAGCTTCGGGAATAGGAAGAACTCACAGAGGGCCATGTCTGGCGAATACGGAGGTTGAGACATCATAACAGTGTTGTTTTTGGCCAAAAATTCACTAACAATATTCAACAATTTCGGAACAAATTTTGTTGCCACACGTTTCATACACAAAACATCCGAAAAAATTGCTTGGCATGAGCTAAATGATATGTTAACATCATTAGCAATCTCTCTGATAGTAATTCGGCGATTGCCCATAATCATTTTCTTCACTTTTTCGACGTTGTCATCGATTGTTGATGTGCTGAGGCGTCCAGGGCGCTCGTCATCTTCAACGTCTTCACGGCCTTCTTGGAAAAGTTTGTGCCACTTGTAAACGCTTGTTTTATTCATAGAAGATTCGCCAAAAGCATCATTCAACATTTCCAATGCGGTGCTGCACTTTATTCCATTCTTAAAGCAAAATTTAATGCAAATTCTTTGTTCCATTTTTTCCACGAGTTAAAAATCACCGAGCATACCAAAATATGTGTAACCTTTTCGACAGCCAACAATAAAGTAAGCATCCAATATGGCTACCAATGTCAAGATACGTCAGGGACAAGTGTACCAACACAAAAACAAAAAATTGTGACAATTAGACTTGTACAGCTCGCGAAATTTAAAAATTCCACATATATTTTTATCAAACCTCGTATATAATTAAATTATTTATAACTATTAATAAACTGAAAAAAATAAATATTGATCAGAAACCAATAAAAAAATGCTTATAAAATAATTAAAAACTACATAGAAAGTAGTAAAAAATTGCTTAGAAACTGCTAATAAACAGGTTAAATACTGATCAAAATCTAGTTAAAAACTGATTTGAAACTGTCTAGTCCAACTGTCAAGTTTTTGATGAAGTGAGCGTCGACCAAACCAGTCAGTTTCTAGAAAATTGACTAAAAACTAGCTAGTTACCAAAAATTCCTGGACAGTTACTGGTCAGAAACTGAATAAATTTCTATTCGGATAGAAGCAGTCGGTCGTTTATTTTTCAAAACAGCATTTTCAGCTTATTTTGCCACAATTACTCAAGAACGGCTAAAGATATCGACTTAATCTTTTTTTTTTAATTAAAGATAAAGACGTACTGCATAGATTGAACCGAAGTTTGCATATAAACATTAATTTTTTAATACCGTTTTAACAATAAATAACTGAAAACAATAAATAACTGGAAAAAAGAGATATTGATCAGAAACCAATAAAAAAATGCTTATAAAATAATCAAAAACTACATAGAAAGTAGTAAAAAATTGCTTAGAAACTGATAATAAACAGGTTAAATACTGATCAAAATCTAGTTAAAAACTGATTTAAAACTGTCTAATTCAACTGTCAAGTTTTTGATGAAGTGAGCGTCGACCAAACCACAACAATAAATAACTGGAATTTTTAGACATTTTTGGTTTTTTGTTTGCTATTTCTTTAATTTTTGAGATTTTTAGTTCTATTTCGGTTCAATATATAAAGGGAAATTTTATCTACAAAATATGACGCCTGGCACATTACAAAATTTTAACTCGTTTTTCCGGAATTGTGGCAAAACCGCATAAACAACATTTTTTTAATTTAACAATCTCACTCAATTATTAATATTTTTTGAACTTCTACCGCTTATTGTATTCCTAAAAGTATATATAAAAACTAAAAAAACAAACCTTGTGTATGTTTATTTGTTCATCCACAATCGTCATTCGAATTTCACTTAATTTTCGGAAGATGAAATCGTTCTAGACCCGTTAATATTTCAATAATTATTGAGAATGTCACAAAACGTATAAAATTACGGTATAAGATTTTTATTGTCACTTCAATCCGTACTATGCCTTCATGAGAGCTTCGAAGGCTGTTCTGGGCTACCCTATATAACGAATTCAAAGGGTTAATAATCTTTCTCTCTCTCAGTGTACTGAAATTCCAAGCGATCTCGGTGCGAGCACACGCGTGAGAAGCCAGGGTGGCTGAGTGTACGTTTAAAACGTGAAGAATCGGAGCTAAATTAAATTTCTCGAGTAATATTCCGTTCTGGGAATGTGGCGTCCGATGGGTTTTATTATAATTTCACCGGATTAACGTGCGAAATATTCAATAGGAATTTTCACACGTTCCGGTTGATATGTGCGGCGCAAAATTGTAAATGTAAGTGACACACCATGCGCGCCGGCACCGTTTGCGGACGAGTTCGCTGATGTGTGAAACGAAGTTAATTTAAATTCAAATTATAACTGCGAAAAAGAGTAAGTTAGTCAGAAACTCGCCGGTTCCACGTCCGAAACTAAAGTTCCATTTGTTAACGCGAAAATGTTGCTGTACCCGCCGCGTTCGTTTCAACGCACGAGAATAATTTTCTAGTCGCGCGATATCTTAGTTATGTCGAAGTGCACAAAGAAGCCTACCGTCAACAAAAATATTCACTCACAGGCACGATAAGCGATATACAGCAATTAGCTTAGCTTCGTGCAACTTTTGTCGTAATTACAAACCCATACTCAAAAATTGATACGCTGAAAATTCGCTCTCCGATCGCAGACTTTTCCTACAATTTCTCCTGCTCCAAATTTAATTAAAAACACCTGAATTCTCTCCCAATTGAACGTAAGTTTATAAATTTATCATGTATTTAATTATGTTTGCCGATTCTGATTATGTGTAAAATTAAATATGCGGCGAAACAAATGTATTTTCAATTTTATTCAAAATGCAATACGATTCGTGTCTGCACATGTACATCTACCTCTTTCCTCTCTCATCCACTTAATATATCATAAAATCTGCCCGATTGAGTTGCACGTGTAGTTATTCTTATATTCATGGAGAACATTAAAATCACAGTAAATCAGCCGGATTAATTGCGAAAAAATTACGATTATATAGTTTTCTTTCATTTTCCTGCTTTGAACTCTTCCGCGGGAGACTTCTAGCTTTCAGCTATCAACTTTCGACCAAAAGAGAAAAAGGGAGCGGTTCCCTGTTCTGTCGCGAATGGATTTATCGAGATTTAAGGTTATTATGACGTATCGCTCTGTGGGCGGAATACGAGTTTTATATCTTTCGACATCCGATCGACGTATTGCGCGCGTATTTGAAGGATCTATGATATGTGGAGTAAGTCTAGAGTAAGAGAGAGAGAGAGAGAGAGAGAGAGAGAGAGAAAGTCGAAATGAGAAATAAAAATATATTTCGCTTACGTCTATATTTTAACTCCCTTACATTAGAAGTATTTATTTTATTATTGTATTTAAAGTGTCTCACAATTCCGCAATTTTTATGGAAACGTAGAATGGATTGAGGTGGACATAAAAGTTCTATAGCGTTTTGTGATATTCGCAATAATAGTCAAGATATTCTCAAGTAGAAACATCTCAGGGAAAAACTGATTACTGGCCAGTAACTAGATAGTTTTTACTGGCTAGGATTCATTAGACAGTTACTGTTTTGAAACTTGGCAGAAAATACTGACTATTTTTTCATGGCCAATTACTAGTCAGAAATTAGACTTGAAAAAATAGTAAGTAAATACTGAACAGTTTCTGTCTATTAAAAACTCTGAAAATACTGTTTAGTATTTCTTGGGTAGATTTTTGTCAGAAACTAGGTAAACAAATGCTGTGCATTTTCTGTCCAGAAAAAAAAACGGAAATTACTGACGAATTTTTTTGAGATAGTTCCTGACCAAAATAAAATAAAATATTATATTAAAGATGAAAAAAAAATTTTTAAATAAAGATTATAAAAATTTAATTTTAATAAAATCATAGTTTCAATACATATATAGTTAAATTATTTATAACTATTAATAGACTGAAAAAAATAGATACTGATCAGAAACCAATAAAAAAAATGCTTATAAAATAGTCAAAAACTACATAGAAACTAGTAAAAAACTGCTTAGAAATTGCTAATAAACAGATTAGATACTGATCAAAATTTAATTAAAAACTGATCTAAAACTGTCAAGTTTTTGACAAAGTGAGCGTCGACTAAACCAGTCAGTTTCTAGTTAAGAAAACTGACTAAAAACTAGCTAGTTACCAAAAATTCCTGGATAGTTCCTGGACTGGTCAGAAACTGGATAAATTTCTACTCGGGTTAAAGAAGATTAGTGAATGATCACGCGCGATATGGTAAATGAATTACAGTGGTGATATGTACTATTGTGTGCTTATCATATTAAGGGGGGGGACTAGAACGGTTTTATCTTCCGAAAATTGAATAAAATTCAAATGACGTTTGTCGACGAATAAATAAACGTACAAGGACGAATAAATAAACACAAGATTTGTTTTTTTTAGTTTTTACACATACTTTTAGGAATACAATAAGCGAGGATACAATAAGAAGTTCAAAAAATATTAATAATTGAGTAAGATATTGTTAAATTAAAAAAAACGTTGTTTTTGCAGTTTTGCAACGATTCCGGAAAAACTAGTAGGAATTTTTTAATGTGCCAGGCGTCATTTTGTAAATAAAATTTCCCTCTATAAATTGAACCGAAATGGAACTAAAAATCTCAAAAATTAGAGAAATAGCGAATAAAAAACAAAAAATGTCTAAAAATTCCAGTTATTTATTGTTAAAACGGTATTAAAAAATTAATGTTCATATGCAAACTTCGGTTCAATCTATGCAGTACGTCTTTATCTTTAATTTAAAAAAAAGATCAAGTCGATATCTTTAGCCGTTCTTGAGTAATCGTGGCAAAACGAGCGTAAAATGCTGTTTTGAAAAATAAACGACCGACTACTTCTATTATAGACCGACCGACTGTTCTCGTCTCTTTTGTTGTTACTTTTATATTTGTTAGCAATAACCTCCACACGCTAATAGCCTTCGTTTCCGATATTATTATTTCTTTTTGAACCGTTATTACCGTTTATCAGCTTGTTTTAAATAAACAATATCTACATTTCGTACACTACATGATTCGCCGCCCGCGCGCGGCCTCACATTTTTCGCTCCCTTGAACTCAATTTTGTGAATATCATGGTTCTTTTTGCGCCAAAATGTTCTTAAAGAATTGTACTAAACGATTATGTAAAAACCTGCAAAATCGATTTTTTTAAGATTTCAAACCATTCTAGTCCACTTTAGTCAGATTGAACAAAAAAGCCCTTTATTATTTTGCAAATAACCACGTAGATTTCTAGTTATTTATGAAAGAAAATTGTTATATGTTTGTGCGCAATAATGCGCAAATCTTCTTTAATAAATATTTAATCTACGTGGTATATGAAAAATAATAAAGGACTTTTTTGTTCAATTTAACCTAATGTTTAAGTATATAACGGCAGACGGCGCCACTATAACTCATCTACCATATCACGTGTAATCATTTACCAATTCTTTAATTAATATCTCATTACTCTCTTATTACGAATATAAAAAAAATGATATAGGACTTTTATGTTCACCTCAATTCCTTCTACGTTCCCATAAAAATTGCGTAGGAGAGTCTGGGACACCCTGTAGTTTCAAAACTAAGAGTAAAAACTCGACTTCTCACGGTTCAAATGCAAAACTGACAGATACACATATTGTCTATCGTCATAAAAAACGGTTCTACTGCAAGTAAAAGAAAAATACGTCGTGTAACAGGTTTTACGATTCGAGTCATTTTTTCGTGCAATGTTCGGTTATCGGTCGTTCGGTCGTTCTATCGGAATAAGCGATGAAATACTCAGATAAAAAAATGTACATGGAGAAAAAACACTTAAACATTCATTTTTAGGATATAAAATTCTATTTCTGCAATCTTTATAAAAATAAATACAAAAATAAACTTTTTAACTACTTTTTTTTTAGTACGTAAATTTAGCATCAATTTTATAAAATATGCAATTCATAAAAATTGCGTCTTTTATGAATTGTTTATATGGCACAAATCTTTGCAGAATAATGAAACAGAGAGGTAGAAAAGAAATACTAACAAAATTATCAAAATTTGCTCAAAACAATGTGTCAAATGTAACATGAAAACCTGAATGTAACTTTCAGTAGATTTGTTGGTGCATCAATATGATCAAAAATGTTATTGTGTTATGTTATGTTATTGTGTTATGTGAATTTAATAATTAATATCCTATGTACAATTATATTTTTTTAGAATATAGAGTACAATCTGGATCTGCCAGACAGCTTTAAACTATCTTAGACAGCATTATAACGTGTTAAAGACGTCACAAAGACATCTTAAAATTTTTAAGATTTATTAAAAAGTTGTCAGAAAGACATTTCTATGATGTCTTTAAGACATTTAAACGTCTTTAAGACAATTAAAACGTCAGAAATAAGATGTCTTTTAGACACATGCATGTTGTCTGGAACCATAAATAACCTTGTTGAAAATCAATATTTTTTGACACTTTTTTTAAATATATAGAAATACAGATATAAGATCAGGTATAAGATATATTGAGAAAAAAATAGTTGATAATTTCGTTGTGGAATATAAAATTTATTTACAAATATAAATTTTTTATATCCCACAAATAAAAAGTGCGGTTAAATTGCTCCCTAATTTCTTCATATTCGAAATTAATTAATTAAACCCGATTTCCCAATTAATTAATTAAACTAAAAATAATCAAGATTACAAATATATAAGTTTCATTGTATACTTTTTGCCATTTCCAGAAGAATTGGTTTCAAAACTTTCAAGCCCAATAGATAGCGCAACTGGTTTTATTTTCTATTAATCATTAACATCAGCAAAATATTCCTTATTAGTAAATAAGAGACGATAATAATGAAATTAAAATAAAACACGGAGCTAAAATCAATAAAATCAGTAAAACATATCCCTCGTAAATGTAATTTAAAAAAAATAGTAAATTTTATATGATGATTCACCTCATGTCGTAATAATCACGAAAGTTTATTTGGGGAATGGCATAGACACGCGTGTCGAGAAAATCGCTTTTTGTTTCGTAGCTCTGCATTGGTTTGTTCGTGAATTATAATCCTTTAAAGTTACATTACGTTCGCCATTAGTAAACTTTGTAGTCTAACCTCAACACGCCACATACTAATGTAATGCACTAAAATAATTGGAATGTGTGCTGCCATACAATACCTACAGTAAACGAGATGTGTGTGTGTGTGTGTGTGTGTGTGTGTGAGAGAAAGAAAGAGAGAGAGAGAAATCCTTGGTTCCTCTCTCATCTCTGTTTGGGCCTTGTATGATCGTAAGTAGGGGGAATGAGATACAGTAAAATTTTATAGAACATATATACATGAAAAGGGAACGTTTTTGTCTCTTGTAAATCAAAAGTGCGTCCAAGTTGTGTGCGAAATAGAAAGAAGATAAGGACTAAAAGTTCTCTGTGCGCATGCATTAAAATTGCAGAGTATATAGGGGAGAGCGGGGCAGGTTCGCTAATTTTTTCGAATTTCGATGGTAAAACAATTTAATATATTTAACTGTTCTAATTGGCTATATAATAATGATAGAGACAACCTTCCTCTACATTTTGATCCTATCGACGATGCTACAAACTATATAGTTTCGTCTGTAATAATAAAAATATCAACATACAGGGCATACCTGCCCCGGGGTAGGTTAGCATTACATAAAATACATGTAATTATACACTTTAAAGAATGTTAAATTAATAAATTATACAATAAGATACCATATACGATATCTTTGTGCTTACAATTTTATTTATACTTAAAAACAAAAGGAAATAATTTTATATAACATACTTTATATGTGTATACATTTTATGTAACATACATCATGTATACATCATCATATGTGCGCGTTGCATTGTGTCTTATGATGCTATAATCACTATGCATTGTGAACTATGTGTTTAATAACCTATTCTTTGCACGTAGCTACACCAGTGTGCACCAGTTCATCAGTCCTACCATACAGAAAAATTAGCGTATCTACCCCATCTGCTCATTTCTGCGATTTTAATAATTTTAAGAATAAAGTTCACTGTTATTATACAAAACAGTGTATCATATATTTTCAATAAACTTCATTTTAACTAATATTACATAACTTCAGTTCATTCATTCACGATAGAAAATGCAAGGAGAATATTTCGAGACGTCTAAAACTTTACTCAACTGATCTCAAATCAGTTTTTTCTTTCTTTTACCTGTAATATTTGTGCAATTGTAATGAAAATTGGAAATAAGTATCTTTACACTAAACGAAATGTTTTATGATTCCACTCGAACTGTTTGTTTCACAATAAGTACGTGAACGAAACGATTTGCGAACCTACCCCTACTGCGAACCTACCCCGGTCTCCTCTACTGAGAGAAAAATTACCTTAAAATCAACAAATATTTCTTTGATGGGTGCCATTACCGTATTTATTTAAATCTAAATTCTTTATTTAAATTAAATATTGTTTACTTAAATCAAGTAAACAATATTTGATTTTAATAAAGAGAATTTAGATTTAAATAAATATGTTAATGGCGCCCATCAAAGAAATATTTGTTGATTTTAAAGTAATTTTTTCCTCAGTGTAGTCAAATAGTAGCGCGCAGATAGGGACAAGTCCGCGTTCTAGAGACACAATAATAAGTTTGTTCGTGTTGCTTGCACTTCTGACAATTTTACACTTAACGCCTATTGCATACTGAACCCAATGGCGTAGCCAGAAGGGAGCTGCAGCCCCGAAATTAATTTTCTGGGTTACGCTAAGTATAAGAAAAATTTTTTCGAATGACCTTTCTTTTGCTCATCAAAAATAAAAAGTACAGTCCTCCCTCGAAACTTTTTCTGGCTACGCTATTGACTGAACCTTTTTTTAGAAAGAAAAGCTTTCATTGGATTTCGCTCATCGCATCTGCTGTGCAACAGGTATTAAGTGCAAAGCAACGCGAACAAACCTAATATAAAGGATGCAGACTTGTCAGCCACTCACTCGTTATGTCGCACAGCAGGTTACTTCACTCCAACAGCGCGGCTCGACATTACCGTCAATATCTCTATTTCCAGTAATCATAGCAGCTTGAAGTAAGAACCATTGGAAAGCTGAAACTCCTGCGCTCCCCGTAAACGAATGTTCATTACTCTTCGAAGTAAAACTCAATTAGCGAACTTAGATCATCGCGATGGAAAATATCGATTGTCTTCGAGTCGAGGCGGTAATTAATTAATTGTTATGGAAACTGAGAAACTCTCTTCAGGGTTTTGGATTGATGATACCATGTGAAGCGCTGGCGTATTGTTTTTCAATGAATATAAAGTTAAAAAAAGGGAGAAATAATATGTTTTCGGAATGAGAAACACTGCGGAGTATCCGATTTCTCTCGGCACACTCTGTATGTACATTAGCGACCCAACTTTTCGCGAGTGCTATGTAACGAAACATGCGCAGGTAACGCCACACGTCACAGTTTTTTTTTATTTTCTCGCACGTTTCCGATAAACAAGAAACCTCGTTCCTATGACTTTGATATCTTTTAGTAAAATAAACATTAATAAAATTTGTTTCATTAAGCCACGTCAAAAAAAGACAGTATTTTAAAATTAGGGATATGTGTGTGCGTATAGAATTCCAGATAAATCGTCAGGACTCCTCGGAATATCGATCATTCCACGATATATGTGTGCAGACGCGCGCTAAAAATGTAGCTCGCGAAATATTCGAAAAAGTTCGCATTTTGCTGTGTAGAATCGAGATAACTGAAATCGCAGAGAAGGATCTGCTTGACAGTTAAAATTTCATGAGACATCTGAGGAAGGTTCTCGTTGAAATACACCGGCGAAAGGATATCCGATTTCTCGGTACGGCCCCGCACGTACATTAGCGATGCGACTTTTGCGCGAATTCCATTGGATAACGAAACGTATGTTAGCTAACGCCGCATCACAGCTTTTCCCATTTACTTCTCTCTCGCTCTCTCTCTCTCTCTCTCTCTCTCTCTCTCTCTCTCTCTCTCTCTCTCTCTCTCTTTCTTTCTCATTCCCGACAAACGTTCGTGCTTGCGTCTAGCTTCCGATACCTCTCCGAGTGAGCGAACCGCCGCGCTTCCTTTATCAGAGACAGAGATCCCCATCTCGATTCCGTTTGAAGTTCGAACAGTTCTGCATCCAACTTGCCGCGTCTTCCTCTCCTCGTTACTCTTCGTTTCCCCCGCCTTTACCTCCGCCTCACCCGCCTGCCTCCCTTGTCGATCGCAACTCGCTCGTAGGTGGAAAGTCGAAGGGCGCGATTTGCGAGTGACGTATCGCCTTACCTCCTGAATTATTTTCCAGATTGCCGACGGTGGACGAGTCCGACTGGCCACCTTACACCAAAGACCATCCGCAGTATTTTATCTGGAACGCGGAGAAGAGCGGCTTCGGCAGAGGTCCCCGCACGACGGCCTGTGCATTTTGGAACGAGTTCCTACCGCGATTGAAGAGAGTTCCCGGTATGTTATACATGACGGAATGATCTCTTTTTTTCTCCCCCCCCCCCC
>NW_022639534.1:998957-1008960 GCF_010583005.1 Odontomachus brunneus
CCCCCCCCCCCCCTCTCTCTCTCTCTCTCTCTGTTAATTTACTTCGCCCAAGTTAATTTACTTTCTTCAGCTATCTTCCTTTTCTTTTCTCTAACAAAAGTTTATTTATTCTAGTTATTATTTTTACTTTCCCTTCTTACATTTTATTTTTATTTTCGGTAATTATGCATTTTAACAGAGCAACCTTCAATGACCTTGATCTTGACATATGTTATAGAGGTCACCCTCCTGAGTAACCCTCAGAAAGTTTTAGGCGGCGCTCGTTGTTTCTTAAAAAATTATTAACAAAAGAAGTTGCATAAAATGAATGTAATTTTTGGGCACCGTGTATACAAAAACAACGAATTTCAATGCTAGGAAGATGCTTGCTACACACACACACACACTGCTCGCCAGCAAGCGAAAAATATCGAACGACGAGCGGAGGGCGTAGCCCCCCGCACCCCCCTAAAAACTAACTTAACCCAACCTATCGTCACATTACCTGTCAGTCATTGTTTATTAAAGTGTCCAACTTTTTTTCTTAATAATTTTTTAATGAACAATGACTGACGGCTAATGTGACGATAGGTTGGGTTAGATTAGTTTTTAAGGGGGTGCGGGGGCGCAGCCCCCCTCTCGTCGTTCAATATTGTTTTCGTGTTACAAATGTTAAAAATGTTAAAAATATTCTTAATTTAAATATTTTTATGGTAATTGTGAAGGAAAGGCCCACTCTCATCGATTTTGTTAAAATTTAGTAAGATAGTGTATTTTGACGCGTAAAAACCGAATCTGAAAGCTAAAAAGCTTTTGTGAGAAATTCACTTTTTAGCTTAAGCACAGGAGACCGCGACACTCACCTCGCTGCAGTGCGGAGGATCGAAGCCCCTCAATCACACAGCTAGAGATAGACGGTATGACAGATTTTCTAACCTAACGCGCCTTCAACTTTATCTATTAATATCTCGCTTCGCAGTAAAGAGCGACGGTTTTGTCAGAGGAAAAAGTTGTTTTTCGTACAAAAATGCGTCGATTAAGTCTATTTTTATCGAAATCGGAAGTGAGGTCACTAAACTGAATAATTACCAAATTCTTTTGTTAATAATTTTTTAAGAAACAACAAGCGCCGCTTAAAATTTGTTTAAGGTTACTCAGGAGGGTGATCTCTATAACATATGTAAAGATCAAGGTCATTGGAGATTGCTCCATTAAAATGCATAATTACTTTATTTTCTTTCTTCTTTTTCGTTTATGTAGAAGAAAATGTAGTAATATGAAACTTGGCAATATAAAACAAGTCTGACTTCTCAATCAACCGCTACAATTTGTCGATAACTTGAGCATAGCTATTAAGATTCTCATCAACCACTAAAATGGTCTTACGTCAATACTACGTTGTCTACAATGCTAAAATAAGCCACTTTGTTTTCTTCTTATTAAAACGTTTTATAAAATAAGATTCAAGATATTTTTCCCGTCTTAATCGATAAATCTAACATATTATTAACTTATTATTTGGAAATATTTTTTTGCCTTGAAATTCGTTGGATCATTTAGAAAATAGCTATGGAACAAAGTGTTTCATATTAATAACCACGCTTTACTTCAGGTATCACTATGCCAAAAAAAGAATTGCGATTGATACTGAAATAAGTACTTACGTTTTATACAGTAAGTGTGAAAGTGATGTTTTTATTTGAGACTATTTCATAGACCTATAAAAGACTTTTACGCAATTTGAATTATTGAGCTTTCTTCTCTTAATTCTTATAGAAATTTTATTTTATTTTACTTTTAACTTTTGATTTTTACATTCAAAAAAGTTCAATAAAAAAAATGTTTTAACACCAATAATATTATAATAAAAGTAAACGTTTTTATATTTATTATTATCCCGTTTTCCAAGATCCATTTTTGCAATATGTTTAAAAAATTTTTGTATTCTTTGAACAGTTAATTTTTTTCCTAATAATTAAATGAGAAAAAAAAATATATATATATAACTATAAGAGATATATTTGCTAACACTTCTAACACACACATACACACACATACACACACACACACATAGTTATTGATACAATTATTGCATTAAATATTGGATTTCTTGTCTAAAACAAAAAATATATTCACTTTACTATCTTTTCCGCTACAATCATTTGCATAAAGATTCGACATTTTTTTTATAAGTTTTTACACTACAATGATTCTTACACTTATGCTTATACGTTACTTTCATTCAATTCGTATTGAAAAACTGGACAGCTCTCAAATCTCTCAAATGTCCAAGATTATATAAAAAATTTCGCGCAGTCTCGTTAAATTTGTGGATCCATATACTTGTCCAAAATAAAGTGTCGCGACCATAAACTTAGAGATAGACTGCAATTCCATACTAAAGGGCTGAAGTTAGTATTAGTAAGAGAGGGTCATAGAAAGTAAAATGCTTTTCTTGTCTAATTAGTAGAGAAAAATAAATAGGAGAAACGATTATATATGTGGTCAATACTTCCTCTCTTTTATTTCCTTTATATCATCCACTCCTATACAGGGTGAGTTTTTTAACTTGAGACTGTAAGATATCTGGAAAAATGAGCATTGTACAAAAAAATGTTCCAAATAAACATTCAATATTTTAGAGGGCAATACTATGTTTGAATATAAAAATCGTAGATATCTATGATAATTTTTTATCTGTTTTTAGCTTTATTCGGGATTAACGACGTGACGGAAATTATAATCCCTTTGGGGTGCTTGTTTATTGTGAGTCTCCTTGTCTCTCATCATTTAATTCAATAAGTGTTCGAACTGATGACCTTCAATTTCGATGTATTTATTGATCCAATAACAAGAATGATTAACTAATTTTTTCCGAATGCAGCGCCATCTATCAGGAATCGAAAAAAATATTTCAGATAAAATTTACGTGTTTTTAGATGTAAAATCCGAATCTGCAATAAAAAATAGGGTTCCTATTTAAGATTTCAAAGTTATCCCCCAGCCCATCCCCAGACGGGGCGGGAGGCGGCTAACTTTTGCGGAATAGTATTGCCCCCTTGAAAATATTGAGGGTTTATTGGAACATTTTTTCGTACAATGCTTATTTTTCCAGATATTTTACAGTCTCAAGTTAAAAAACTCATCCTGTATAGTACTATATGACAGAAAAAATAGCTTACTCAACATATATCTGTCCTTTACTCTTAGCTTCAGCCACATCTCATAAGAAAATGTTCAGTCTATCTCTATAAGGCTATGGTCACAACTTTTGTGCAAACGACTGTATATATACTGGATATCCCATACCAACTATCAAATATTGAAATGATAAGTAATAAAAGTCAATTCGAGCCAAAACGTTCTTTGCCATTTTTTAATAGTAATAGTTAATAAATTATTAATTAATTAAGTTTAATGATTAGTGTGACTTAATTGGCGCAACACAGATAATATGCAATATTCTAATTAGTGAACTCCTTTTCTTAATCAAAATAGCGAAGCTAATCTAAGAGACGGGAGAACCTGTACTCCGCTAATTAGGGCGCGTTAAATATCAAATTTAATTAATTAATAACTCATTAATTATCGTTCGTATTAAAAAATAGCAAATAACTTTACGTTCTGGTTTGACTTGTACTATCTGCGGTTTCAATTATTTGGAGGTTAGTGCGGGACACTCTGTATATTGCTATATTCGTTCATTCATTGCTCTGCTATCGATATATTCTTAAAGAGCTTATCCTAGAACATAAATAAACGTTAAAATAAAATAGATTTTTTATCCTATAAAAAGCACATAGGGTGAAGATATATAAAAAAATTTATGCAAAATTGTCTTTTAAAAATAGAGACAAATTATTTTTATAAATAAAAATCTCTCTCTCTCTCTCCCCTCCCTCCCTATCTCCCTCCCTCTCTCTCTCCTCTTCCTTCCTCTCCCTCTTCCTCTTCCTCTCTATCTATCTATCTATCTATCTATCTATCTGTCCATCTCTCTATCTTTCTCTTTCTCCCTTTGTTTTTCCATTTTGCACGCGCATGACACGGCACCGACTAATTAGCCCTTGACTCATGAAGCGTACGTTCCTGACGAGTTGTCGGCACTTGTCACGATTGTAGCGCGGCCCACTCGAGCGTTTTTACACGTGGCGAGTCACAATGTCGCGCTTCGTTCCGGACATTTCTCGTCCTCGACGGCATACGGCTCGTTGTGATCGCGCGGGGGGCATCGTGTTCGTCGATACACCAACGGGCGCACGACACATGGCTCGTGTCGCGCGATTTCGCGATCTCTTCTCATTGCGCATGCAGAACTCCTCGTGTCTCTTGTAAACTTTATTTTACAGCGGGAACTTATCGCCGCCGTCAGCTGTGACCGACGTCGCACGGTCAATGGTCTTTAAACTGCAGCGAGACTCGTCGTGAAATTAATTAAATTTCCCCGAGTTCTTATCGTGTCCGTGCAAAATTGATCAACGCCCCGCTTAGCGGAGGATCTTCACCGGTGGCGTGCGCAGGATCTTCGGTGTCGTCACGCGAATATCGTGTTTCTCAAATTCGATGTAATATCACGAGCGGTAAATTCCGTCGTAATCGCGGTTATCTCGACAATCTCTTGGAAAAATTCACCGAGAAATATAATCCCGCCTACTTTACAATAAATGGCATGCAGACGTGGTTTTTCGATTGTAGAGAAATATAACGCTTGATATCTGATGTACTGAGAGAAAAAATGGTTAATCACGCTAAAATTATAGTCGTCTCCGGCGCCAAATATTCTTTTTTTGTTCTAAAAAGAAGTAGAAGTAACATAAAATTATTATCCCTAACGTTGAATTATATAACCTGGCATGAAATGAAAATTTTTTAATAATAAATGGCGTAAAATTAACATGCAACATAATTACATAGACAAAATTTCATAGTAAAAAATGTCATAAAAATTTTTAACTGAAATCGACATTCTGCCTTAAATCATTATTTTCCCGCCTCATATGCTGTTCATATTTTAGGAATATTTACATTATTATTATTATGTTTATATCATTTAAAAAATTTACTATGTTTCTTAGCAAAATTTATAACAAGATACTTAACAAGATACCTTAACAAAATAAACTTTATTTCAATTTATTCTTGTACAACTAGAAAAAATAGAATTAAAAAGAATATATGTATATAGAAAAAAGTTAAAATATTTTCTCCGTTGTTTAATAATTTCTTTCTAACGATGCATTTTTTGGTTGTTTTTTTAATATAAAGCTATTACAGTGATAGATTACTGCTTGGATACATTACTCCTACTTCTTTAAGTAACAAATTAATAATTAGTCAATAATGCGTATAAGTAAAAAATTCTAATAACTTAATTATATTACTTTACGTTAAAGTAATTAACGGTCGGTCTGTACACATTATAAAAAATCCATCAAAACTCAAATAGAGTTAAACGTACTCAATTCTGGAATTACATGTGGCGAAATCATTATCCTAATTCTTTCAACAAACTTGCATTCTTTCAATCTCTTGTTTGTGCAAAACCAAACTTTAGCTTAATGAAACCATTATAAAGCTAAACCAACACTTTATTGGTCGAATTTATCATTTGATTTATTTAATCTTTCACCGGAGGTAGAATTGCTTGTATTATGCAGTTAAATCAACCTTTTGATAGCTGAGAAAACATTTACACTATATATTTAACTACGTTTCTGTTTCGTTGACCCTTTGTCGTCCATTAAATTTTGTAGCTGAAATTCCTACATCAGATTGTTGATTCGACACGTTTTTATTCAATTTCACTCGATTGCAGTTTGCGCAATAAAATTTGCATAATCCTGAATTTAACTATTTTTATCCAATTTTTTTTTAGTGAGCACTATAAAA
This sequence comes from Odontomachus brunneus, assembly GCF_010583005.1. Lineage (NCBI taxonomy): Eukaryota > Metazoa > Arthropoda > Insecta > Hymenoptera > Formicidae > Odontomachus > Odontomachus brunneus. The sequence goes on from NW_022639534.1 coordinate 1,004,826, forward strand.
AAGAATTAGTTGAAAAAACTCGAATCGAGCTGGACAAACTCAATTTCGGGGTTGAGGGAATATAACGAATTGACCGTTCTTTTTACCCGTTTTTTTTTTTTGTTTTTTTTTCAGTATGTACGCACAAAAAATATCATTTTATGGCGAAGAGAAACGATTATTCAGATTACTTTTCTTCTCTTAAGTAATGATTATCTTCATCAAAAAATCTTTTCTTTAACATTAGTCTTCAAATATGCTTATCATTTTAGAAAATTCTTAAATTTTAGAAAAGTTTATTATCATGTACTCAAGAGAAAAATTAATCCTGTTTATAAGAATATTATAAAACGTTATCGAAAGAAAAGTTGGTGTGTCTTTACCAGTGGAGTAGCCAGAGGGGCTGAGCGGGCGCAGCCTTCCCCCCCGAAATTGATTTTTGGGTTACGCTAAGTGTGAGAAAAATGTTTCCAAATGACCTTTTTTTCTCATCAAAAATAAAAAGTACAGCCCTCCCCGAAACTTTTTTCTAGCTACGCCACTGGTCTCTACTTAGTAAGCAAAAAAACGATATTTCGTTTTAATTTAACATTCTTGATTAAAATGCTAAACTTGCTAGGATTTAGTGTGTATTTTGAATAAATTTAATACTTATGATGAACTTATAATAGATTTGCGAATACAGGGGGATGTTGCCATCAACGAACCAACTAATATTTATTCATAATACTTTTAATTTTTGTTCAAATAAAACTTGTTATGTCAGAAAAATGTTTGAAAAAATAGGAGATTAAGCTATGATATACGAAAATTTTTTTATCTCTTTGTTAAATTAAAAAAATAGAATATTTTAAATAGATCTATTTTTCGTTATACCCATTGATAGAAATATAATCTCTTATAAATGAACCAAAGTATTCCTACGAATGAATTATAAAAAAAAAACATATTTAATCTACACACTGTTTTTTTTTATTAAATAAAGTTTATGGATACATATTTAATTAAATAAAGTTTATGATACATACTTAATGATACGTATATGAATATATTTTTACATTGCACAAAATTAAATTTTAATTTACTTTTATGTTGATTATAAATAAATATTAATTACTGGTGACAACAGAGTATAGTAAATAGACGACCTCGAAAATCGCTTCAATTATACAAGAAATTTCGAGTAGTTCCTGTATCATTTATTAGAGATTTCTCATGGATGGAACATTTTAAAAATCAGTCCACTTTTAGAAACTGTGGGCGGTTCATTCATAGGACTTTTGTTATTTTTACTTTCGAGTTTCTTGCCACAATAAGATTATAAAACCGATCGAACAGCATGGCATTAGATGCATGGCACAAAGAAGTGTCTTTTCGAACTATACAGGGTGGCCCACTTAAATCGAATACCTTAAATATATATTTCACTTATTTTTGATGATACAGAAAAATGATTCAGATGAAAGTGGAAAGGTGTCGAGGGGGACACATTTTGGTCACGTTGTTTTTTTTGTAGGTGGAGGTGCTAAAAAGATATGAGGGTCACCTTTACTTTTTTAAATGGAATAATGATTTTTTTATAAACACGATTCCTTTATTTATTTTATGTATAAAAATACTAAGAAGTATAATTGTCGAAAAAGCAATAGTTTATGAGATGTTTTATACTTTATTCTGACAAAAAATTTACTTAAGGAAATGTTCAAAATAATATCTTCTAACTTGAATATATTTAAATCCCATCGACTTTTTTGTTTGAAACAAAAAACGTTGAAAAACATTGGGAACATTGAAAAACATTGTTCTCAATGATACCAACTACACAAAAGAACATGAAATATTTTGGAAGCATGTGCGAGTATAAATTCAGAAATGATAGAAAATGTAAGAATATCATTTATGTATCGTATCCAAAAATGTATTGAAGTGGATATCGGAGGATATCATTTTGAACATCTCCTTGATTAAATTTTTTGTCAAAATAAAGTATAAAATATCTCGTAAACTATTGATTTTTCGACAATTATACTTCTTAGTATTTTTATACATAAAATAAATAGAGGAATCATATTTATAGAAAAATTATAATTCCATTTAAAAAAGTGAAGTGACCTTCATATCCTTTTAGCACCTAGAAAAAAAGCAACGTGACCAAAATGTATCCTCCTCGATAGCCTTCACTTTTATCTGAAATATTTTTCCGTATCATCAAAAATAAGTGAAATATTCAAAGTGTCAGATTTAAGTGGACTACCTTGTATACGCCAATATTGATAAAACATATATTGAATAACCAAAAGCACAAGGTGAAAACTGTGAGAAATGAAGTTATGAGAAATGAAGTAATTTTTTTTTCTTATAAAACATTAGTCGAGATACCAACACTGAAAACATGTAAAAATATAAGTGGCATACTCTGCAAGAACAATTTTATGTCATTGATCATGTGCAGTAAATAGAACATGAAAAACGACCCATCCATTGGGCTACTCCACTATAATTGCATAACTTTCCCCTTACGAAATATCTAAAACAAGTAACATTCATTTAAACGCAGTATGCGTTTATTGTCTTGTGTGTAGCATTTACTACAGAATAGTTTGCCTGACTACAATTATTTCACTGTGCAATTATAATCACAAGCAGCAAACACTTCCTTTTCAGTGGGCATGTCGCCATTCTCCCATCGAACATTAACACTCGCAAATTTGATCTCCGGGACTTCGGAGGTGAGGAAGTACATTTCCGAAACACGAAATTGCGCACACACGCGCGCGCACGGTCAACATGACTACGCGATTACGCGATTAAGTTTTCCCTCTCATCAATATTGCGCGCTCTTTAAACGCCGGCACGATAAATAATTCAGTTATTGGCCGATCAATAGCGGCCACGTGGCCAGAGTTTCCATGTTGACCGTTTCATTATGTCAACGATTGACAATGCGCCGTGCGCGCAGGTTTGCAGCGCAGCCGGGAAACTCGATACTCGCGGCGCGCCGGCTGTTATTGCAAATAATTTCGATGTTTCTGTTTATTCGGAACATATCGGATTAAACAGCAGCGATTGTTTGCAAAACGTAGCGGGCGATTGCGCACGTCCTCGTTCCCAATAGTTTTCGATCATCGCGTTTTCGACAACGCACTCGCGAGATACCGGAGAATTCGCGCGTAAACAGTCGAGAGCTTTTGCTTGTGCAATGAAGCTGCGACGAATACACAAGAGGATATTTTCGGGCGGACCTTTAAAACACGCATGCGTTCTTCGTGATGCTGTTCACAGCTGTTCACATAGAATAGCTGTTCATATTCGATATGAAGAGAAAAAGGAGAGATCGACACCATAAACTTATATACACCTAAAAAATAATTTTAATAGAAGTAGAATTCTCTAAATCTTAGAGGAATTTGCTCTTATATATGGTCTCAAGAGGATTACTTTGAAATCAAGAGAAAAATAATCTTAAACACAATTCTTAAACTAACAATGAGATTCAAAATGGCACATAAGGAGCAAGCACGGATGTCTTAGTGCTATTAAATACTAATATTACTTTTTTAATATTAATATGATTGTGAGAGGATAAAATTGTCCAGTATGTTAAACGCACGTATCGAAATTTTTTCTTCGATTATCGTACGCGGAGAATCAACCTTCCATACTTAGACCGATCCTTGAGTCCCAATTTTTATATATACAGGGTGTTTTTTTAACTTGAGCCTGCTAAATATCTCGAAAAATTGTACGACAAAAATGTCCCAAATAAACCCTCAATAGTTTCAAGGGCGCAATTCAATCCCACAAAAATTATCCACCTCCCGCCCCCCACTTCTCCGCGTACGATAATCGAAGAAAAAATTTCGATACATGCGTTTAACATACTAGACAATTTTATCCTCCCACAATCATATTAATATTAAAAAAATAATATTAATATTTAATAGCACTAAGACATCCGTGCTTGCTCCTTATATACCATTTCGAATCTCACTGTTAGTTTATCTATTCGAGGAGCTTTCTATTATTTCGGTTTATCTTAACAATTCTTAAAGATAGAGAAATTTCATATTGAATGTACAGTGCAAATCTATTTGTTCTTAATCTAAATTTTCTCTTATATATTACTTCAACTCAAAAATATTTCCTCGGATTTAAT